>NW_015505296.1:895886-897275 GCF_001515645.1 Sinocyclocheilus grahami | reverse complement strand
AACATGTATATTTATAATAATATGCGCAGGATATCTTTGTAAAGCCCCCTCGTGTGTCTATCCACTGACCTGTCTGTCAGTCAGAGCTGGTCATTGCGGATGAATCGATTGCCCTCTGAGTGCTTGCCGTAGTAGACATAACGGCACTTGGTGAAAACCCCTGAAAGTAAGAGAGAAGAGCATGTCAAAATGACATTTAACTACAACGTCAATGTCGAACCGACTTCATGCGAAGTCTGCACTGAAACGATCAGATGCTGTAACCCTCAAGTTGAAATATTGCGATTATAATAACACAAAAATATTAATAGCACATTAAATATTATTTTCAGTTTGATGTTTAAATACATCATCTAATTTTATGAGAAGTGATTATGGAAAAATATTCAACTTCACAACTTGCACACAACAGAAATCCACCATGATTGTTTCATGTGGTTTATTTTATTATCATCAATACAACTTTTGTCAATTGTTTATATTGATTTAGTTTAGAAGTGTGTGTGTAGGCCTATATACAGTGGGTACGGAAAGTATTCAGATCCCCTTAAATTTTTCACTCTTTGTTATATTGCAGCCATTTGCTAAAATCATTTAAGTTAATTTTTTTTCCTCATTAATGTACACACAGCACCCCATATTGACAGAAAAACACAGAATTGTTGACATTTTTGCAGATTTATTAAAAAAGAAAAACTGAAATATCACATGGTCCTAAATATTCAGACCCTTTGCTGATTATAATAACACAAAAATATTAATAGCACATTAAATATTATTTTCAGTTTGATGTTTAAATACATCATCTAATTTTATAAGAAGTGATTATGGAAAAATATTCAACTTCACAACTTGCACACAACAGAAATCCACCATGATTCATGTTTCATTATGTTTATTTTATTATCATCAATACAACTTTTGTCAATTGTTTATATTGATTTAGTTTAGAAGTGTGTGTGTAGGCCTATATATATATATATATATATATGTATACATGCACACACACATATATATGTATACACGCACGCACGCGCACACACACACACACACACACACACACTCTAATCAAAATTTATTCAGACACCTTCAACATTTCAGGCATCACAGTTTATTCGCTATAGTTTAGAAAATGTTAATAAAATATGACAAGAACTCAGAGTTAAACTGTGTCAGAACAAATTCAGCTTGATAATGTTAAGAAAACACTTAAGAAAAACATAGTCAGGTCAAAGTGTCTGAATATTTTTTGGTCCCAAATTTTTATCAGTTTTACTGTTAGTCCACTGTATGAAGAATTTTTTTGTATAATATGTCACAGTTTACTTTTTTTTTTGCTATCCTCACTTGCATAAATGAACTATAGTGTCCTGCACCCACTAGTAAAAA
>NW_015505296.1:891035-895710 GCF_001515645.1 Sinocyclocheilus grahami | reverse complement strand
ACACACACACACACACACACACACACAGACATAAACAACATTACTGTACTGTATATAATTGCTTTTTGGTATACTGCAGTACTTTGTGGTAAAATAGTGATAAATATGAACTATTTCTTCCTTTATATCTTCATATTGGTTGAAAACAAGATATTAAAAAAGTTATTTTTAAAATTGCATTTATTATTTTTACACTAGATACATAGATAGATAGATAGAATAATGTGTTATGATTACGAATCTATGAACGACAAAAAATGTTACAGTTCTTGGTTACTGTTTATCCATCAGAAAGCGGTTTGTCAGTAAAGTACACACACTGCTGCTGCTGCTGCTGCAAAAAAAACTCAGAATGCGTCTCCAGAGTCTGTCATTTCTCACTCAAATTTCTGGCATGAAAGGTGTGTCGGGGGAGACAGTGCATCCGTCTAAAGTCTGAGAACACCAGAGAGACAACATTTAGCCTGAGGGCATTGTCTAGACTATAACAAGCCAAGAGATTGCTTTCTTCAGAAAGAGAGACAGAGAGAGAGAGAGAGAGAGAGAGATGAAAAGACAGTAAGGGTGAAGATCAACAGTGAGCTCATCGTACTGATTTACTGATCAATAGTGTTTGATAAGGTGAGCATTAACTTCATTCATTGTCCAGACCCTCTGACGGAGTGTGTAAGAGACACTGTGACAGAGCATTAACACTCCTGCTGAGCGTGATTTGACCAAGTAGAACATCATTCCAATCAACCAATCAGAATTGAGAGATAACTTTTCAGGAAATGTCAGTTTTAGGCTTACAATCAGGATTAGGTGCTTGTACACCCTTGTTAATCAGCTATCATTTCACACTGGTTTTAGGAATAAATTATGGGTAGGGTTAGGTTTAGGGGTAGGGATTGGGTTAAGTCTGTATTTTTGGACAGTTATGTCAATCCAGGATCAACAAAAGATGTTGATCCAGGAACATGTCTTACTTGGCAAAATCACGGCGACCAACACTCCTACAGGACAAGAACACACATGGCTGTTTTAATATGATCCACTGTGTGAAGCTGCCACTCACTGTTGTAGATCATCTCCACTCATTCATTAAAACAAATTAACGTTATGCTAGAAAAGAGCAATACAGAAGGAATTTGCTTATGTCGTCTTACAGTGTTTTAATACAGGCCTTATCAAGTACTGCTGCAGTAAACGCTACAGTGATGCTATCACAAGAAAATACTACATTAATACTAATTTTTGATATATAACATGATAATAATTTGTTTGATATATAACATGATAATGAATCATTACTATATTCCTGCATCATATTTTTTTTTTTACAAAAGATACTACACAGAATTGATAAAAACAAGATATTACTATTGTATCAAAGTTTGAGTGGTTGCTAGGACAATGCTAGGTTGCTAAGTTGTTTGGGTGGTTGCTAGGGTGTTGTGAGATGATTGCTAGTGCATTGCTAGGGTGCTCTGGGTGGTCCCTAAGATGTTGTTAGATGGCTGCTAGGATGCTGCTAGACAGTTGCTAAGGTGTTCTAAGAAGTATTTGTTGCTAGGTAGTTGGTGCTGTGGTATTCTAAGTGTTAGTAATTGGGGTGGTAGTAATTGCTAAGTAATAGATAATAATTGCTAGGCATTTGCTAGAGTGTTCTGTGTGGTTGCTAGGGTGTTGCAAGGAAACTGCTAGTTATGTCTGGCTGGTCGCTAAGTTGTTTTTAGATGGTTGCTAGGACGTTGTTAACAGTTGCTAAGGTGTTCAGAATATTTCTCAGCATGTCGCTAGGTAGCTGCTGCTTGCTATGTGGTAGCAAAGGCATTGCTAGGCAGTTGCTTGGTGGCTACTAGGGTATTGATAGGGATTTATGGGTGGATCCTAAGATGTTGTTAGGTGATTGGTAGGACGTTGTTAGTTGCTAAAATGCTCTGAATATTTGTGAACATGTTGCTAGGTACTCGGTATTATAATATTCTGGGTGGTAGTAAAGACATTGCTAGAGTGTTCTTGGTGGTTGCTAGGGTGATGCCAGGAATGTCTAATTATTAATTGTTGGATGTTGCTAACAGTTGCTAAGGTGT
Source organism: Sinocyclocheilus grahami (assembly GCF_001515645.1). Taxonomy (NCBI): domain Eukaryota; kingdom Metazoa; phylum Chordata; class Actinopteri; order Cypriniformes; family Cyprinidae; genus Sinocyclocheilus; species Sinocyclocheilus grahami. The sequence goes on along the minus strand of NW_015505296.1, from coordinate 893,635 downwards.
TCTAAGGAGTATTTGTTGCTAGGTAGTTGGTGCTATGGTATTCTGTGTAGTAGTAAAGTTATTGCTAGGCAGTTGCTAGGGCGTTGCTTGGGATGTATGGGTGGTCACTAAGATGACGTCAGATGATGTTGCTTAGCAAGGTTTTTCCTAAGTATTTGTTGCTGGTGGTTGCTAGGGAGTTCTGAGTGGTGCCTAAGTTGTTAGACAGTTGTAAAGGTGCTAGTGGTGTTGCTATGGTGCTCAACCAAAATAATCATTATCAAGCAGTGACTAATGCAACATTAGTGAGGATTAATAGGGCTTTCTCCTCGCAAGCTTTGAGACTGGTCATAACTCATTGAGAGTGTGACTCTGTTCACTTCTCTCATACATCAACAATATACGTCCTGGCAAAACATATGCCAGAGTTAGGAAGAAGAATGCAGCACTTGTATTGTTTACATCTTCCTTCTGCTTGGCTGAAAATGTTAGTTGACTGAGAGGCCTATATGTGATGTGTGGAGACAGCCCAGTCTGAGTGTGTTAAAGACAGGATCGTTTTGACATGCCAGCGACTGAGAGACAGAGAGAGAGAGAGAGAAATAGAGGCGCTTGATGGATGTGGCAGACTGCAGCTAGGTGTCAGCACTTTAGTAAATGAGGCAAGGACAAGTGGCATTAATGCTGTCAATGATCTCCTGACAGGAAAACAGATACTATGCTCGCCACCGTTTTTAAATAGACATCAAGTGCATTAATGACAAAAAAGGGCAGGCTTCAAACAAAGCGGCTGAGTGATGGGTGAGCTGCGGCAGCGCTCCGAGCACGCAACTAACATAATCCGAGAAGACACTGTCAGAGCAGCAGAGAGACGGGCCGTGGAATCGCACATACTGACAGTGAACAGAGATGAGGACAGAGATACTGGTGCCATATTAGTGCCAAGCATATTCCAACACCAGTCTGGATGCTAACCGAATCTGACACTTTCCTTCTCCCATTGCTTCAAAGTAGCCACTCCTCCCCTTCCCCCACACCGCGAGCGATAGGGAACCAGCCTTCTCTGACGTGTCACTCCAGTCCCGCGCTCTCCTTCCTCGGCAAGTTAGTGGCGGGCCAGCTCGTGTCAGCCCGAAGGCCCGGGGACAAACTCAGTCAATCTAAATATGGACTTTTGTAGCCGAGCGACACTCATTTTTCTTGCCATCCTCGCAAGTTGAGGTGATCCAAACTGTGAAGTGTGAGGAGATGTCTGTTCGCATCTGATCAGACCCCCTCGGTCTGTGGACGGGTGTGTGTGTGTGGGGGGGGGCAGCGGACAGCTCTGCCAGCGCAAGTACTTGTTCTGAGGGGGTGACAGGGTTTTTGCACTCCAGCTGCTGCAGTTGCCCTGGGGATCGAGGTACTGCCGCTGGATCCCTGTATGCTCATTCTGACTATCAGAGGGATTTGAGAGGAGATTCTTGTACACTTCACCTCACCAGGGAATAAGACTAGCACCCAACTGCAGCACAATCATCCTGAACGCTGCAGCACCCCTTCAGTGAGAGTGAGCGAGATCACAGAGCACCAGCAAACATATTCATGGGTCAATGATGTCTGGATCTATAAGAAGTTATTCAAAAATGCATTTCATAAAGGAAAAGACTTCAATAAACTGCTTCTATGATAAACAAGCTTTCATTTTCTGTATTTAAAGTCCAGAAGATATGTTTGGTAAGACTTACAGGCATAGTTTACCCAAAAATGTCTTTTTTGGCTGAACTACTTTTTCTAACTTTCAATTTTGTCTAACTCTCAAGTTGTTCCAAACCTGTATTCATCTGTATTTCATCTGTTGATCATGAAAGAAGATATTTTGAAGAATGTATTATATGTTGTATGGGCTACCAAACATTTGCTGGTAGCCACTGACTTACATATATGGAAAAACAAAACAAAAAACAAAAATAAAAAACACTATGGAAGACAATGGCTACCAGCAGCTGTTTTATTATCAACATTCTCCAAAATATCTTCTTTTGTGTTCAGCAGACAAAATAAATTCATACAGGTTTGGAACAACATGAGGGTGAGTAAATGACAAAATTGTAATTTTGGGGTTAACTATTCTTTTAAAATAAAGTAAAATAAAGTAAGAAAATAAATAAGTAGGTGGTGTAACTTTAATAAAGAAAAATGTCTTGTTAAAAGTAGTTCAGCATTATATAGTTTCTTGAAAAAAGTGAAACAGTTTTTTCTTTAAATATATTATTAATATTTAAAAGCCTTATAGCCTGATTAAAAAAATAATAATATTATGATTATTATTATTAACAACAACAACACTTTTTTACATTTTAATAATACAAATTATAACATTAATAATAAATGATAAAAATATTATTTTTTAATAATTTTTTATATCTTAAAAAAAGGTATTTCGGGGGAAGTACTTAAATATTTCAAAAACAAAATAATTCTAAATAAATTTGGATAAATTTCAGTTAAGTTTAGCAAGTGTATTCAAGGTGGAAGGAAAATATTTTAAAGATTTTTACAGCTACGCCATGACATTTTAAAGTTATTAAATTGTTACTTATGTTAATTATGTTAAAAAATTTTACTGTATAAACTAATTA
>NW_015505296.1:864743-890814 GCF_001515645.1 Sinocyclocheilus grahami | reverse complement strand
AATATATATAATATATATATATATATATATATATACACACATCGACTGGAGCTGTAATATTGACCTGAAGCAGCATGACTGCTTCCTCACATGTTCAAGCGCTTAAAGCAGCTGTCTGCAAATGGCACAGGTCTGGGAGATGTCCATCCTTTCCCCTGCAGGCTGACTTCTTTAAACAAACCTCTGTGGGGAGCAGAGAGGAAAACACACATGGGCCTGCCAGGGACTGGGGAGCATGTTTAGGGTGACGAGTGATATAATACAGCACACTGCAAATTTTGCACACTGCAGCCAACTTCCACAGCTGGACACTCTGCTTATTACATGAGAAAAAAAACAAGGAGCGAGAGACAAAGGCAGGAGAAAAGGTAAAACGCAGAAGCAGCTATTTCTTACATAACCTGTTAGTGGAAAGCAGAGTCCAACTTGAACCCATGGGGACGGCTGATGAGCTGATAGCTAATATGAAAAAACACTGTCAGGGTCTGGCCTTCTCTTTATTCCAGACACTCACACACAGCCATTACACAGTGACAGATTAAAAATTTTCGGGAAGCTAATGTTTCCATGCTGCATATTCTGGCAGGGAAAAGGTTGAAAGCATTGTTCCCATCCTGTCATACCTGGATGTTTGGAGAGGAGAGGAGGTTGTCTTCATGTGAGATCGAGGTGAAGACAGGACCGGCACACTCACAGCTTATTACAAACAACACGAGCCCTCCACAGCCTCTCCATGGCCTGCTATCACAGCACCTGACGTCTTGGAAATCTGCTGTCTTTGCTTTTCTTCCTCTGGCAAAACTCCAGTGAAATTATAATAGCCAACATTTATCACACCGCCACTTAAAAAGTGTCAGGAGGAGCAATGTGAAAAATGCATAAGACTTACACACAGTACAAGCTTGTTTCACTACTAGCACTACAACTAGTTCAGGTACTAGTTACAGTGTTTCCAGCACCTCTGCAGTGTCACTGCTGAATCTACAGTGCCAGGAAAAATACACCATTTCAGTAGAATGTTATGATACAGAAAGCTAAGGCGCTGCAAAACAATACAAAGATAACAAATAGACAATGTGTCTATCATATGCCTTACTTAACAATGTTTTCAAAATCAAATTTAAAACTTTTTTCAGTCATTTACATTAGTCTACAACATATTGCAATATAAAAACTAAGTAAACAGTCATAATTCATCAACAGTATATCATAAATAATAATTTGGCATAAGCCTTTATTAATTGTGAACTGCTCTGAAAGTATGAAACTATATAATGTGCAACAGCATTTTTCCTTTGAATGTGCAGCACTCACATTTATTTAATAAAATCATAGCCTTTTGAAATTCAATAATCACTTTAGGCCTTTTCAAAATTCTATGCACAAATTTAAGGACCTGTTAAAATAATATTTAAGATGTTTTATAGCCTTAAAATTTGATTAAACAATTTAAAACATAAGACCCTGATAAAGCAAACACAAAGGAAAAAACAGTACTTCAGTGCACAAATCTCAGCCAGGTGTTTTAATAAATCAAACTACTCACAAACTCAGAAGTTGTGATCTTAAAATTGAGTCTGTTGAGCTCCTCTAAACGAGGAAAAACTAATTCATCAACTGGCCGCTCAAGTGATCTGCATACAATCAGCTTCTCTCTTCTCGAAAGCCATCAATATGTCAAGGAAAGACATATCCGAAGGATGTAGCTCTTAACATCAAGGTTATCTATTCTCTGCTCCCTCTTTCTCAGTGTTTTCCTGTGCTATCCCTGTATCCCATGCTCTCATCAGCCCTGCAATCAATCAGGGTAATAATGTTGTGGGAAAAAAATCAATTAACAATGCAATTAAAATCACTTTAGGCCTTTTCAAAATTCTATGCACAAATTTAAGGACCTGTTAAAATAATATTTAAGACGTTTTATAGCCTTAAAATTTGATTAAACAATTTAAAACATAAGACCCTGATAAAGCAAACACAAAGGAAAAAACAGTACTTCAGTGCACAAATCTCAGCCAGGTGTTTTAATAAATCAAACTACTCACAAACTCAGAAGTTGTGATCTTAAAATTGAGGCACTCCTTAGGCCAAACATATAATTATTATTATTTTATCTGTACAATTTTTTAAAGACAAAAAAATACACTCAAAAGATGTAGAAACTACTTTGAGAACTGAAAAAAAATCCTTGAATCTGTTGAGCTCCTCTAAACGAGGAAAAACTAATTCATCAACTGGCCGCTCAAGTGATCTGCATACAATCAGCTTCTCTCTTCTCGAAAGCCATCAATATGTCAAGGAAAGACATATCCGAAGGATGTAGCTCTTAACATCAAGGTTATCTATTCTCTGCTCCCTCTTTCTCAGTGTTTTCCTGTGCTATCCCTGTATCCCATGCTCTCATCAGCCCTGCAATCAATCAGGGTAATAATGTTGTGGGAAAAAAATCAATTAACAATGCAATTAAACTTTCCTTATTATCTCACAAGCTTGCAATAATACCTGAAAGGAAGACGGACGGACATCCGTATATATATATATATAGTCTGCAATCAATTAACAATGCAATTAAACTTTCCTTATTATCTCACAAGCTTGCAATAATACCTGAAAGGAAGACGGACGGACATCCGTGAGAGTGCACGAGAGGGTGAATTATGGCTGTGAGCAGCTGTAGCCGTGAGCTTGTGCTATTATATGAGCCTCAATATATCTGCCTGAGACCCTTTATCAGTCTGCAGCAACATCCTGTGATGGAGTCCTCATTATCTGGCCTAAAACAACTGCTTCTGACCTACAGCTGTTGGGCTAATATGTAATCAGGTTATGTTTTTCAGGTAATGCATTACTTGTCAAATTTACACTATAATGCATCCAAGTGCTTCTGTGGAATTTAGCTGTACGTGCTTTTTGTACCAGATAAAATAACAGGATATGTGCTTCAGTGGTACATTTGCTCTGTCCTGGAAATCACTGGTGTGGCCACCATAAACTTGACTGAATATCTTTTTTTCCGGGTTGGGAATGAGAAAAGAAAGCAAACTATTGAGACAATCTTTTGTTGAAACATTCAGAGACTTTTTTTCCTGCATTTGCAATTCTTGTGCAAATACACTTATGCTGCAATAAAAGGTCAAGAGGTACATTTGTATAATATATATATATATATATATATATATATATATATATATAGTCTGCAAACCAAGCATAGCACTGAATGAGATAGATTATTATAATATGAAACTTTTAAAATTATTGCCCTCCAACACTGCAGACCTACACCAACATAGAAAGGCCTCAAGACTCTCCCTGACATGTAAATAGCATTTGAATTATCATCTTTTAAACACTTGTGTGGAAAATGTGCTAATGCTAACGATAATTCATGGCATTAAATGTCACAGTTCACTGATTTTGTCTACATATCTTTAGAGTTGTTATTGGAGACAACTGCTATAAAGTCGAAGCTGTATTTTATATGATTTTCACAGCGACGTCTGTTAACCAAAATAAGAAACTACTACTGGCCTGCCAGAAGACAGTTTTAATGACATCCTGAAGGCAGCACTCTGCATTCACTTAGAGGTCAAAGACACAGATAATAAATATGTGCAAACCAGAAGAGATGAATATCTACATGCACTGCCAAAGAACAGCTGCGTTCGCCTGCCTCCGCACCGAGCGAGAGACGCTTAATGTCAAGAGAAAAGAAAGAAAGAAGAGAATGTTGGAGGATATTAAATTAGTACCCTGGAAAATGTCACTTATTCAATCAAAAGGGAGGCTGAAGTTGTGATGGTGTACTGGGCCGCAGTTCAAATGAAGCCATATGCAGCTGATGTGGACTGGCTTTAAGCCCAAAGCCTGCAATGAACCACAAACTACTGACCACTCCTGACACACACACAGATGTGTGGCATCGGGAAAATGAGGCTGGTTTTCATCAGCGGAAGAAAAAGAGAAAAGCTGGAGACACAGAGACGTCTCACTGAAGTATGGGTCAAGAATCAGAGGCATTGAAAGTTAAGAAAAGGGCTTGTTGTTTTCGGGGAACAATTTGCTTGTTTGCAAAATGCGACTGAGCTTTGAAATAGCATAAACAGTTTAGCATCTATACTTTACTCTGGAAAAAACACTCAAGCAACCTCGTTCTGCATCTGCTAAAATGTGGGAGTTTCTACACAAAGCAACAGAGTAAAAGTCTTGAGTGTGTCTTTAAGGATGTCAATCTTCTGATGGGAGCAACCGAGGGAAGCTAAATTCATAACTTACAGAGTTAAACTGACATTTGTTCTCATGCAATAAAAAATATTTAGTCCATTAAACATAAATACCTGTCATTATGATGCATGCACTGGATGCAAGCCTCCCCATTCCCCACTGATGTTTATTATAGCCAAACAACTGCAGCGCCTGCATGTTTTCAACTTTAGCGTATTGATTAAACTTTTAAATGGTTGCCATATAACCCAGGGACATCAGGAAGATTAATTTGCGTCAGTGTTCATCTGTAATTCATTAGCCATTTATACCCCACATCCACATGGGCTATCAAGAAAATGCGGGCCATTTTTCACTCGAGCTCAGGCTTGGGAATGGGAACTGAAAATTGCACTGCATACAAATAAGACTGGTGGCATTGGGAAAGAGAAAGCAGCTAAAAACGCTGCCAAAAGCACATCATTGAACCAGTATTCCTAATGAAACTAATGCTTCCTCCATGACAGTGGCTTGTAAGAGCACTACTAGTATATTCATTTTAGTATAGGAATATATAAACTATATACTATAAACTTCCATATAAATGGTTGAGCAATTGGAATAACTTTCCAATGCTTTATCATCATACTCTATGTTGTACACATCCTATTATCTGATAAGAATGTTTTTGTTTGTTTGTTTAGTTTTTTGCATTTTTGAAAACTCAACAAACTCCTCATGTATATAACCTATTCACAGCATTATGTGCAGTGATGAGCATAACTAGTGTTGAGGAGTAAGTAGCAATAACTAAATATATAACTATAACTAAATAACTAGTATTTTCAGTAATGTGACAGTAGTTCAGCTGTTTTAAAATAGTGCAGGTTTTCCAAGTAATGAGCTCCTGTACTTTTTCCAACGAACAAATGCTGTTTTTAATGTCATATTGTTTGCTCACACAGTTTTACTGCCGAGTGAACTGGGGTGACAAACAAACACGCTCTCCTAAATTGTCCTTTCTATATTTAGCAGTGGAGAGTCTTTATTCATTGATTAATTCCAGAGAATCAGTTAATAACCAGATTCATTCAACAACAATAACATGGTATTTTAGGTCTTTTTTAATATATAGTCGAAGATGTAGTTCAATGCTGCTTAGTAATAATTGAACTTAATTGTAGCTTTAACAAGCTAGTTTCAATGTATCTTCCCAACACTGATAATAATATATTTCTTGTTCATTTCCACTCAATGGTGAGAACATCTGTTGTAAAACCATAAGACTTTATATACATGCCTAACTTGCTCTGCTCTGACAATATCAGTTAGTGTGTTTAAAGAAGCTATGATAATGCTACAGATGACTCTATGATCATCCTCAGAAGGCTGGATTCTTGCGCATATAATGGGCCAAAGAGTAAGGATGGTCTTCCTGTCTGTACTTCCACTGTATCATTTGTCTGTGAGTTTTGTGACTGAAGTTGAGCCTGCTACATCAGAGGTGGGTTTGCAGAAATTCCTCTGAGTAGAGTTTCTTTGTCCCTGCTGTCTTTAGCAAGTCTATGATATCCAACGATCTGTTGGAGTGTCTCATTCTAATAAGGAAGTGAAGTGAAATATCAGCAGTATATTAACTTATATGCACTGAAATGTGAGGTTTTCCATTTAGCAAAAAGCCTAGAAGCTGTATAAAAGAACTCTTTGACATTAACTCATTTCTCAGAAGTACACTGGCTGTTTAGGAAAATCCCATAAAGCTTATCATAAAATACACTGGTCATATTTCACCTTGAAATAAAAATTAAAAGAAAAAGAAGGGAGAACAAATAATATTTGAACAATATTTTCTTTTTGTTTGAAACAACATGAAAATGTATTTTTATTTTTCATTGAACTGTCCCTTTAATGCTCCTAAAAGATGCTTAATTTCCTATATGCTATATATATATATATACATACATGAATTCCCTGAAATACACCTCTTTAAGTCAGCCCAACCTAAAGCAACAAAGGTAAACCTGATAGTCAGGCATGGATGAGGTCTGGCATTGAGAAAGGGTTGAGAGATTTGCTCTAGCTAGAGGGCCTGTCAGGAAAAAGCAGCTAGTTCATGCCTCAAAAGCTCTGATCAATACTGGCTTGATTTGCCACATGATTTTTTTTTCCAACCAAGCAAAATATAATCTTGATATTTTGTTGAATTGCCCGTAGTATTCTGCACTAGAGGTCTTTCATATGACCAGAGCTGTTGATTGTACTCTATTTCACCCTGCAAAATAACCATTAGCCATTATACAGTTTTAATGGCTGTCCGCTCAATGGCGTTAACCTCCACATTTTCACTTTTAACAGGACACAGCACTGCAAAAGAACAAGGCCCTCATGAGATTACTACAATCAAATATTATGAATTGAAAGCGGCAGTATTCATTAATGAAGTCCTCAAACAGCTCACCTGATAAGGACCTATCATTCTTTGTACTCCAACTTATGAAGTTGAAGAGGAAATTGAATTCTGGAGGACATAAATTTTGACTGAAGAAAGAGATTATGGTAGCAGCCTAATTCAAGCCTGGTGAAATTAATTTCAGTGACATTTATTCTACATAGAGCAAGTGTGCGCGAGGCACAGAGTGGCTCTGGGCTCTGGAGATAAGAGGAAGTCATTTGAGGTTGGGTGCTCCAGCAGTTTACAAAGCCTTAATCTCCTTGCAACAACTCATGGTCTATCATAAGGAGACTTACACGGCGACTAACAGCCATTCGCCGCTTGAATTTCCCCCGCTGTTTGTGTCAGCACGAGGAATGGCTCTGGCGCTTCACTGTAAAATACCGATTCATACAAGTACGTGTCAGTGTGGTGCTGCTGATCGTATTGAGTGGTGAACGAGTCTCGCTGGGTGTGGGGTCACAACATAAAGATGTCACACACTAATTATCCACTGCAGCATCTTCAAATGACCTGATTAGTCATTATGATTTAATAAACATTTGTGTCAAGGTCGTTAAGCGTGATTTGATAAGAATAAAGTAATACAGAACGAACATTTTCTGATGGCTGACTGGCTGTAGTCGTCATTAGCAAGAGCTTTCTAATTAAAAAGAAAAGCTGATAAGTCATTCAGACCTCAGTAAAATGTGAAAAGTTTGCTGATTTCGGTAATGATCCCATTAATAAGGCTGATGGGAAAGTTGCTCATTTCAAACTGAATCCGAGTGACATGATTCAATAACAATGTGGTGTTAAATTAATCACTGCAGGAAAGATCGCTGCACTTTTTAATCGCTTTGACATTGGAGGTCGGCCCGAGTTAACGAGGGTCTAAATCAGTGCTCAGTAAATATTAATTATCCATCCAAAACACCAAAAGTAGAAAAAGAGTGTGGGAAACACTGTAAGGTTATTATCAAAACAAACCACATGAGTGCCTAATGACTGTGTGTAGGATCATTACAAAACTAATATTTCAAATGGTTGTTGCTGAAAACAAAAACAGATCTAAAAGAAGAACTAAACAGATATGTGCATTGTCTGGTAATATTTAGATAGCATTGTTTTTTGAGACAAAACATGTCCATCTGACATTAGCATATATATGTATATATATATATATATATATATATAAAAATATAATAAATAATATATAACTCTGGAATTAATCACTAGAATGTTATTAACTGTTCTTTTTTTATTTTTATTTTTTTAAGAATTATTACATTACCACTTACTAAAACCAGACCATAACTCAATGTTTTTATACATTTAAATGGTTTTTAAATTTAGGCGAAAATTAAAAAAAAAACAAAAAAAAAACATGTATCTTCCAAAGAAACATTACAACTTAGCAATTTAAACATTCAAACAATTTTTTAAAACATTATGTTTCACAAAAGTGTCAAATCTCCCATACAAAATAAATAAATACATAAACAAATAAATAACTTTAAAAAACTCATTCAAGTCATCCTCCATATTCTTCTATTTATTTTTAATTGCAGTTGAACTCTAGATTTATTAATATGATTATGATTGTGATTAATATGATATGACACATTTTGTATCTGAGGCTAGGAAAATGTGTTTTGCCTTATCGCAGTGTGTCAGCAACACTGAGATAAAGCAAAACATCTTGTGAAAATAGAAAAATCAGGTTTCATTCAAACAAATTAATATCTCGGAACATGTTTAACAGATTGTTTTACAGATTAATCAAAAACATTTAATCTGTACATAAACAAAAAACAAAACAATGTTTTCTTCCCCGTTACACTTGATCATGTCACAAGAATCAGCGCAGGCATGACTAAGAACAAGACACTGGAAATCTTTGATTTGAGGAAGTTGGTTTAATACACTACTAACTTTAGTGGGCAGTTGGACAAATGGGTCACGTGGCTGTGTGTTGATGCTAAATTTAATGACGATGGATGTGATAAACCTCAAGCATTAGTAAGTAGTGTGGCTCCATGCTGAATGACATTTGGAATTAAAATCAAACAGCATCCAGACACCAAACTGTGGAAATGAATGGACATGTCAACATATCACAGTGCTCATTTCACTCCGAGAGAGACAACAAAAAAAGCTTATCCTGCCCACAACAATACTAATAAACATTCCTAAATGCATTTCATCTGTATAAATATATTTACTTTTACATCAATTTTGGACGCTTTTAAATCACAATTATATAATTATGACTATAGTCAATTTAACATATTGCTGTGATGTGTCTTTTACATGTGTTATTAATTTTTAGAGTGTGGATATACACTGGCTACACCTCTCGAACTATCTCACTTTTTAAAACCTATAGCACAGGGGAAAACAACCATTTTGGATAAAAGCAATACACCACGCTAGCTCTCCCATCAGCTGCTCTGCTAGGTCAACAAACAGTCTGATCTTTCCCGAAGCCAACCGTCAATTACCACACAGACACATGGCCTTCTTGCTGTCTTAAATAAAGCGCCTGACACTCCCTGGAGTGACACATATCAATACCAATCTGACAGCCCCTGTTGTCACCTCAGCCACAGAAGAGACAAGCTGCACCTGCCTCACCGTGGGACATGTGTCTGCTCGCCACATCCCCTAGCAGAGAACACACACACACACACAACCTCACTTCTCTTCCGGTGTTTGAGTGCCTTGTGCTATTTTCCGAAGCCCATTATTATATTCATTTCAGCATGGCGTCTGAGGGCTGTTGGTCTGGTACCTGAGGCTGCGGAGCCCGCTGTTGTACAGTGATTTGTCATGACATCCTGACAGAGAGCAGGAAGAGGGGGCATGAAAGGAAAAGAACAAGGGCTGAGTCGAGCTGCTGCTGGCCCAGGTTCAGGGTGCTGCTGGGTGCCCCTCTCGCCCAACAGCTCGCGTCCCGGAGCCTGGTGTCACTATGACGGTGAGGGGCATCAGTCAGACCAGAGCTTCATCTGACTGGAGAGGATCAATCTCCCACCTTAATGCGAGCGGACACAGTAAAATATCCTTTAACACTGTGTACCACCCTCCCGCCCCTTTCTGAGTATCTGACTGCCTGATGATCTTCAGTGTGACAGCTCACACTCCAAATTGCTTCGTACATTTTTTTGAGAAATACACTTTTGTATGAAATGCTATGCTAATGTAAAGGCAATTGTCCCCTTACAAAAAATGACTATGATAACCACAGTTTCTGCCAAAATTCAATTTCTACAGTTATCATTATAGTAAAAACATTCTTGAAACAAAAAAAAAATAAAACTGACTCCATAGTGCAATAATTTATCAGTTGGTGGATGCACCAATATTAAAATTCATGCCAATAACGATAAGCCAATAATTGTTTTCATATCAAGGGTGATAACCAACATTTGCCTTCAAATAAAGTACTTAATTATTATTATTATTATTATTATTTTATTTATGCAACAAAATAATTACGCACCAAATTAAAATGCACAGATTTTTTAAAAATGTTTTAATTTTTTGCTGCTGTTGGTAATTTATTTATTTATTTAAAAAAGGGGGATGAATATCATTAAACTTTTCCAGTGATCTGATGAATTTCAAGCAGATTTCAATGACCTCACAGTACTGCACAACAGCTAAAGTCTGGTTTGAAACCTTAAATTGAAAAAATTAGTAATGAAGCCCATGAATGTAATGATAGGGACTACGATGACTGACAGCGGAGGCTAAATCCAACGCAAGGCTTTGAGTCGCAATTACAAAAGCACTCGTGCCTGACAGAGGCCTACAGACAGAGACCTTACACTTGCGAAGAAAGAGAAAATAATATCCTGGGGAATGATAATGGATGATCTCATGAGGTTTGGATATATGAAGGCAGGCCGGTGATGATGAGATGCTATTGTCGAAGCCCTCTCGGCCCCCTCTTAATGGATGGCTTTACTGTAAGTCTCCTCTCCCTAATTAATAAGACACATACAGTTTGCGGATGCAGGAGGAACGGAGTGGAGAAGATGAGGGGTGATTAACGACATAACACTCAAGCCGAAGAGGATGTCTCCCCCCGTGTTCATTCTCCCTCTCCTGACATCCTCGGACCGTCGTCAGTGGCCTGCACATCCCCTGACAGGTGGAATAATAGCGGTCATACATCACTGCTCCCGAAAAGTCCAATAACCTAAATCTTCACTTGCCACACAGCCTGAGACTCGATTACTTTATTGACATGTAATCTTCATAAGGGAAGAAATATTGAGCATGTAAGGTCAGTCGGTTATGAAGACGTATTATCATATTATCTGCATGGGGGTTGTAGGGGCGAGGACCTGACAAAGCTAATTATAATCGTACATGTTACCAGGCTCCAAGCGCATTATGTGCTTGGCTGCACGAGTGAGTCTGGGCAGAGGAAGGGAAGGACAGGAGGCGGCTGTCCAAATATAAGAAAGCCAGGATGTCCTTTTAAGGGCATCACAACTAATGAAGTCAGATATCATCTAATATATGTCCAGCACGCTAATCTCTCTCATTCATTCATACATCTATGGGGATAAAAATTCTGCTAGATAAAGAAGGGATTGCCCGTTGCATGGGATATTGGAGGATAATATTAGCTGGGGGAGTTGGGGGTGGAATAAAAAAATGAAACCCTACCTTGAATACAGCTTAAAGTTCAGCAAATATCAGTTGTGATTTGCGCAGTGACTTGAACAGTTGCACTGCCCAAATGTCACTGTTAGTTAGTGATTCTGGAAGCCGAGCTTGTGGCTCTCCACCCCTCCTTTCTCATCCCCAAGGTTATCTTAATATCAGGCTTGCGTCTGCGCTGGTCATCATCACCATATATTATGTCACATTCAGATAAACAGGCCTATACATGAAAATTGAGGTGATATTTCAGATTGTCCTCCAGCTGAAAGCATTCCTCAGACTGCTACTTTTACAGGACTAGATTTAATATCCTGAGAGTAGCACTCCCAGTTTTCTAGGGGAAAAGCTATGGCTACTTTAAGGCATAAACACAAAGTATTGCCCTGAGTCACAACATGAGCGGGGCAGCCGGGTCACTGGATATGAACACGCCTTTGCTCGCTTCCTTGCTGAGGGAGGAATTGCACTTCAGGACATGTGTGTTCATTCTGAAGTGTTTTATTTCATGCCATTTTTGTCTTTTATTTGCTTCTTGCTTCCTGAGAACAAACTGTGTTCGCTTGTATCTGAGGCGATGCTGAATGGTAAAGTAGTTTGCTGGAGGTGGTACAATTTCAAGCTGCTCCCAGGGGAGGCTGGTTAACAGAGTCTTAATGGTGTCAAGTGAAGAGGCGTATTTTAAGAGCATTTGAGAAGATCTGAGCTCTCGGAGACACACACATACACTTCTGTTCAGAAGTTTACACAGCCTTTGCAGAATCCACAAGACGTTTATCACACACAACTATCACAAATGGTTGCAAGCAGTCAGTGGAGATGCCCGTGGACGAAATGCACAATATAAAGAACCAAGGGCATGCGAACTGCTCACTTGTGTAAATTAAGTTATTATTGGTTGTGGAATAGATACTGTGTAAATAATGAGCAGCTTCTTCAGGGCAGTGCAAAATAAAGTAAAATAAATGAAATATATCTACAACATATACAAATAATAATAATAATAATTATTATTATTATTATTATTAATATTCTCAGCAATGACGAATTAAACTGATCAAAAGTGATAGTATAGACTTTTACATTGTTACAAAATATTCCAATAAGATATAAAATATTTCAAATAAATGAACTTTCTATTCATCAAAGAATCCAAAAAACAAAAAATATTATGCAGCACAACGGTTTTCAATATTGATAATAAGAAATATTTTTTGAGCAGCAACTCAGGACTGGAGAAATGGCTGTTTAAAATTCAGCTTCACCATATATAATAATATTATAAAATAAATGACAAAACATAATATATTACAAAACAATAATTTTTCATTGTAATATACATTTGAATATCTCACAATATTACTATTTTAGTGTGTTTTTGATCAAATAAAATTATCCTTGGTTTTCTCATACGTTATTTAGAATACAAAAAAAAAAACAGATGAAATATTTAAATGACGTGTATGTATCTCTTTCATTTAAAAAAAATCTGCAAGGAGTAACTTAGGAGAAAAGAGGGTTATAACACAACTTATATAAAAATATATTTTGCACTACAAATAGTTTCAGTTGCCCATGCCAAGGCCAAACTCTAAATTAAAAGCATCTCGCTGCAGTTATTTTCTAAATTCTCAATTGTGTACTGGTTAGGAACAACATAACTATATTTGAAAAAGATATTATCTAATGCAGCACATTAGCAGAAGCTACAGTGCGGTTTACAACAGAACATGAAGCTGCCAAATCCTTTGGGCAAATCCATTTTGTTCACTAAATAACAGCTCAATAAATGACTTTGGGAGATCAGAGAATCCATCAAACCGAGTACGACAGCAGCAGAACTTGATCCTGACATCTTGCATTGGCTAGGTGACCTGAAGTTGAGTGGTTAAACCAGCAGCGAGACTGAAGAGGCATGATTTCCTAGGGAAATGAGGAAAGTACTCATTCAAATGACAGCAATCTGGAATTCATTTCAGTGTCTGACCTCTATGACTCAGTCAACTCAACAGTCTTACAGCGACACAACATGTCAGGAATGATCACCCAATCAAATTATGACAGTAAAACAATGTGTCCGCTTACATTAATATGATGGGGAAACCTGTTCTCTTTCGTTCGACTTCATGGGCAACTCATTTTGACAGATTAAAAAGTTGCCTGAGATGCAAAGCCTTGTTTGACCTAGTTATCTGTTTATTTTCAGAACCATTTCGACCGACCCTACAATAATTCAAGCTGAAACGTTAAATATGCTTAAGGAGTGAACGGCACAGCTCAAAGTACCTGACCTCAGCTGACTTTGATAAATTATGACATTAAGTTCAAGTGCCTGCTCAAATTTGGCCAAAAGTCCTGCTCCACTTTAGAGCGAGCCATCAACCACAGTAAATGTCAAATTCTCATCAATTTGCGCTCGGAGTCTCTGACATACTTGATCCGCCCTTTTTGAGGCTGTTGCGTGGCAGTGAACGTTAACCGTCCGTTTCCCAGCATTCACATGGAATAAACGATGTGCTAGGTCATTAACTTGAGCTACGCTGATCCTCTCGTAATAGCCTGTGTTCAGATATCAGAGAAGGCGGGGGTGTCTCGTGATGCTGTGCTGAGGTATAGTTGACAACAAATCAGTAAATTCACTGGGGAGCAAGAACACAGTTTTGACAAGAGTCCAATGGAGCTTGCTGTAACTGACAGATGAGTTCAGTCCCTTCCACCACAATGATTTCATCCCAAGAAAATCTGTGGATCGAATGGGGGAACGGAGGTCACAGGTTACTGTGAGTCAGTCATCGTCTCGAATTGCTTATTAAATCATCACTGTGCTTTGCTCTTTATGCTAATGGGTCAGTGACAATAAAATAACTTTTGTATAATTTTCAAGAAAAAAGTTTAATGACACCACACACACCCATTTAAAAGTTTAGGCTCTGTAAGGCTGCTCAAGAAACATTTCTTCTTACTCTTAACGTTGAAAACAGTTGTGCTGTTTAATATTTTTGTAAAATAACAGTAAGCTTTTGTATATGTATATCTCACGTTTTTGGGGAGTTGCACAAACGTGACATTTTACAATCTGAATTAACCTTACCTTGTCATATAAAAGTCAAATTATCAGATTTTTAAGAAACTTATTGATCTTAACATAGTCAAGAGAATAGGAGCCCCTTGATGTCTAGAATGTAATTTGCTTTTCAATTAATATTATTATTACCACTACTACTACTACTATAAATAAAAGATTACTTAAAGTTTGCTTTTTAAGAAAGTAATTTCACTTTCTTTATGATGATGATATCTCAACAGTTGTATCACCCTGATATGTTTGACTTTGTCATCCCAAAAATATCATATTTAGACATGTTCTTGCTCATCATAGAAGTAGTATATCCAAGTCATTGTATAGATGAACTGCATTTTTGAAACTGCATTTTTTGCCATTTATGTAAAGGATTGAACAGACATCTTTCATAACATGTTTTCATCTATCACTGATGATTAATAAGCCTGAAAAACACAAGAAACATAATTAAAATAGAATAAATGGAAGCTGTCACCGAATTAATTGCTATCATTTGTAAATTGATTGTATATTGAATCACACTAACAAACGCAAACGCTGCCAAAAAAGGCCTCGCTATGAATAATAATGAATAATAAATAGTTCCAGCATGTATCTTCAACAGTTCTGAATTATAACTCTTTGGTGTGATTTTCTCTTCCTGCAAGCAGCATTTGTCTTCATAAACTTTTCCACTGGCCCGTCACATGATCATTATAATGCAATCAGGGCTCATTGTGCACAGATCAGTTTCGCCATCAAAAAGACAAGTTGGCTCAACATCTGCCAGGACTCTGTCTCAGCATCTGAGAGGGTTGAGACAGAGTCCTGGCAGACATGACATGACCCCCCCCTGACATGAACACAGCCATCCATATCAACCTAAGCAAGAGAAGGGAAATTTGAGGACCCTGCATCGATCCCGCCGTAAAAATATCCAAACCATATGGCTTGCCTCTACCCTCATAAATTACAATGATAAAGTCCTGGGGTTCGAGACTGTGAAAGCCACGCTAACCTGCTCTAAACTCTTGGCAGGACTAAAAGCACACAGGAAATACTATCCTGCATCTCAGATGTCCCAAACTCAAGTCACAAATCACGCACAAATATGAATAATGCTTAGACTGCATTAGCAATCACTTTTAAAGCTGATTAGAACGCAGGCATGGGGTATCCATTTGTATGATATATTTCCTGTCAGTCTCCTGAGATGGTCCAGCACGACTGGGAAGCAGACCAAAGCCCCAAGTACCGTAACTATGTTATTGCGAATGGGCTGGGCAGGTTGGCTTGAATTCATGTCCTTGTCCATCATGCTGACACATTCTCCGTCCTGAGGTATCACGTAACGCTCACCAGTGTTTCTTTTGTGTATGTATTAATAGATCATCCAGGAGGGACTGCTTCATCACAGGCAAAGCTGTACTGATTAAAGACTCTAAAGCGATGACATAGCGGCTTTAGCAGTGAATTAACTGCTGCTGGTGGGCTAATGCTAAAAGATTTGGGTTGCAAAGACCATACTTGTAGACACAGAAATCAGGGAGTTACTGAGACTGTGCTGTATCACACCTTTACACAATGTTATGTAATGTTAATGTAAAGGGTAAGGAAAGCTGTGCAATTAGTGAATTGTATTGTTTGAAGAAAAAAAAACTGTGGTGATACTATAGTACAGTGATATAATTACGGTATATGGTTACATACAGTACTTGGATCTATTCCATAAGAATATCATGGAATTGTGACAAAAAATTTTTGTTTTGAAGCCTGTTTTGAAGATAAAACATTGTTAAAAAAAATAATATAAAAAGGTAAAAAGTTGCTTTTTAAAAGCAATAAAAATGTTTTATTATCATTATTATTATTATTATTATCACCATTTAAAATAACTGTTTTCAATTTTATTAAAAAGTAATTTATTCCTGTGATGGCAAAGCTGAATTTTCAGCAGCCATTACTTCAGTCTCACATACTCCAGTGTCACATGATCCTTCAGAAATCATTCTAATACAATGGATTTGGTGCTCAAGAAACATTTCTTATTGTTATCAATGTTGATAATGCATACCTTTACACATACCGATACATTTTTACATGATTCTTTGATTAATAGAAAGAACAGCATTTATTTGAAATAGAAAACTTTTTTGATCAATTTAATGCATCCTTGCATCCTGAATAAAATCATACATTTTTTTAAAACAAACAAACAAACAAAAACTCCCCTTACTTTAGTGTAAATAATAAAATAAATAAATACATAAAAAATGTACAAAGTCCACTTATAGCTTTTTCTGGCAAGACCCTCACACTTATACAAAAAGAGACAATCTGACTGGCATGTATAAAGCAGCCAGCCATATTTAAGAACATATTTTATTATTTCGTTAAAAGTTCCACTCATGGATATATAGTTAAGTGCCTTATACACATATATACACACACACACACACACACACACACACACACACACACACACACAAACAAACAATCTGGTGACTAGTTCTTCCAAGATTTTGCAATATCGACTTTGTTTCCAGACGGACTGATAAAATAATACGAGTGCCTTCACTCACAAAAGTTGTGTAAATCCAGCCAGTCATATTAGAGATGAGAGGGACTTCTTAAAAGGCCATTTTAATTCATAAACACTACAGCAGGCTTTTGAGAGCATTTTTCTTTGAGCATCCCAAGGAGCACAGCTACCATTAGATATTAACATGCCTTATTAACTTGAATCATTAAAAAGAAATGATCTCTCACTTTCATATTCCAGTGACTGCACCAAAGTACAAACAAATATGTTAAATGATATTAAAATAAACAACACCATCTCAACAGCATCATGTTGAAACCCTTCACCACATTTCAGCTGCGCCTTCAGAGACTCATTCCACTACATCAAACAGCAAAGTATAAGAGGAAAAAAGAAAGAAAGACAAAGAAAAAAACTATGGTGTTGATGACATCCTCAAATCCAAACCAAACAGAATTATTCAACGAATGCAGTGCCATCTCATATGGAGATAATGACACTGAAGACAGAGAAGCCATCTCAGAACAGTTCAGGATGCCAAGCCCGAGTTCAGCAGTTGAAACTGTCAAGGAAGTTAAGTCTGTCCTGGTGTTTTAATCTACCCTGCTCCGAGGAAAGAAAGAAAGAGAGGGAGAGGGGGGTGCGTTCCAGGCTTGGTGATAAACAGGACTCTGACTGCCTCATGGAAGAATCCGATCCCATCTCTGTGTTCTTTTCTCTCTTGCACTGATAGACAGTGAAGAATGGCTGGAACAGTCTGGCTCTTCCTCTGTCTTCCTCTATTAATCTCCATCTGCAGACTAATGGATATTCATGCTCCTGTGCCAAAGCAGTCCTGGGAGGCCCACCACAACCTCTTGAGAGAAATCATATCATATCATCTCGCTCCGACAAAGGAAACAAAAGCAGTTCTCACAAAGAGAGGCCCAAAAAACAGCCCCTGGCATCTCCTATACAAACCTACAGGCCTGTAGGAGTCTACTTAAGGCAGCGGTCTCCCACAGATGGATTGAAAGCCATTACAAGCAATTAATCAGGGCTGTAGAAGACCAAGGATATCCAAAGCAGATGTATGGGAGTTACATCAAATGACTAATATGAATCAATATCATACTGACCTTTTTTCCATCCATTATGTTTTGGCACCTGATCTGAGGAGAGTCGAGGTGTAAATCTGAAAGTCAATATAAACTTGCGTGATGGCCATTCATGTTTTATAGGAGCTCATTACTTAGCTGTAGCTGAAATTATAGGTGTGTTTTATAAAGGGGCTTTAAATGGCCACAAAACACCCCAAACTCATTATACAGAGATCCTAAACACCTCATCAGGACTGGAAAACCCTTCGGATCATAACATTGTCACGCAGCAAAAATATCTGTAAGACAGTTCTCCCTCATCCAGATCAACTGAAAACATATGTTAGCCATTTGGCCAAAAACTATGCAAGGGAATAAACACACATCATTCTCTTCAGGAATGAAGCAATGGATTACATATTCAATCCTTTCTTATAAAGGCACGAACATAACCCTGTGATCAACAAATTTATGATTTGTAGAAAATAAAATAGCTACTCTCATATTTATTATTGGCTCTGTTCCAAAACCTACTGAGCTATCTACAGTATATAGGCAACACATTTCAGAGCATCATAGGCGTCCACCTAGTGTGAAACCTGTTTCAAAAGGTAGAAGGTAGGATATTTATGCTGCCTGAAATATAAATTGTACTGTATAAATATTAGGGATGTGTAAATGAAATTAAAATTCTGGCTAATACTAAAAAAAGGTGAATTATTTTTCATGTTATGGTTGATAACTGATCAATTCTACTCTTCGTCTAGCACTAGAAAATACAGTAAGTGATTAAGCACAACATTATAATGTACTGTACATATGAAAACAGATATTCATCTGCAAAAATTCACAACTAACAGCGGTATTAGTGTTCTTACAAAGTAACTTTAAGTGTATGTTAGATGATGGCAAAGGTAATCTAAATGTAATAATATGGGAAATGAGCATGTACAGTTAAATGTACAATATAAGCCAACCAATAACCAACATGGTATTGATATATCATGCATCCCTAATTATTTCAATACTGAAAATACAGTGCAACTATATTTTTGCATTTTTTAGGAAATACAGTAGACCACTTCTGTGCATACATTCGCAGTGCTTATTAAATAACCAGTCTCTTAAAAATACCAATAAGACAGCAAATAAATCAGGATTCCAAAATCTCCATCATAATGTCAGCATAATGCCTGACAGGGCCAAAGTTTGGAGCTGGTTTGAGAATAACACTCGTCAAGGGAAAAACATTACTGTTACAATCATCATGTGAGAACCTTTAGAATCTCATTGAGCACGTACAAGCACTTTTCCAATATCAAATTCTAAAGGTGCATACAAAGATTGATACACACACTGCCTGGAAGAGAGAATGACAGCTCAACAAGCTTACCATGCAGTTTGGCCTGCAGGATTCAGTTATATGCAGTATGCACACATGCAAACTCATGCTTATGAAACAGCAGAGAGGAACAACTGCTCGACAGGCCATAATTAAGAGGCAACTCTGCCAAAGGCAAAGCTTGGGGCTATTGCATATCCACTGGGCTGTAAAATGAGACAAGCAATAGCACATCAACAACACCAATCAAATTTATCTCAATTACACAAGATAGCTGGCATAAACATCTCTGTCTAGGGCTGTATGTTAAACATGGCATTTTAGCTAAACAATGCGGGTACAGATCCAGAATTTGGTAATTGAGTGATGCACGCTATCCAGATGTAAGTTAATGGAGGGTAGGCAGACAAACAGCAGGTGTAATTCTCTTTCAGTCCTGCTGATCTCTAAAAGTCGGTGCTTAGCACCCACTGCTCCATCATCTGGCCTCTCCCAGTCTCTGTGACAGCACATTTGTCATCATTTTCACATTTTGGGCAAGAAATGTACTGTTATAATGGCGCCCTCTGAATGGTTCCAGATGTTTGTTTATTTGTTGTACCACAAGTGTAAAGTCGTTTATTCTTCATATGCAGTCCCGTTTTGGGGCTACAAATCAGCGGCAGCATAATGATGGCAAACTGTATTGAAAAAAAGCATGGTCCCTGGGGGGTCTTCAGTTAAGATTTCCTCTTTGAAGGCTGCCCGCCTCAAGGGTTTAGTTGTGTGCCATTTAAAATACAGTCAACTCAGCTGGAGCAGGGCCCAGAAGCCCAGAATAGGAGCGTTTAAAGGCGGCGCGCACACGGCTGATGGAGGAGTACGGTTTCACCCTCGACGGCCTCTGGTTCGCTTGCCATGGTGAAGATGAATGATGGGAACTCAAAAGTGGTGGTTGCTGCTTTATATGTCCAGAGATGTATATGAGGATTTGTATATTTTCCATTTCAATTATGTATGAAGTTCCAGGGCAGTTGTGTGACCTGTCATGATGATTGTTATTGATATGGCTATCTAGAATGTGACAGCAGTGAGAGTGGTGGCTCCACTTTATTTTTGTATGTATTCGTGCCTGTGGAAAGACAAACATTGTCTCATGTAGTTTGGTTTAGAGGTGGAGCTTTATATTTAAAGCAACAGTTCACCCAAAAAAAAAAAAAAGTAAAAAATTATAGCGTATAATAGGGTTGCATGATTAATGTAAAGAAAATGATAAAAATAGTGATTGTGATCTAAAATTATAATAGATAAAAGATGTTGCTGGTGCATATTGCATGCCCAAATGCACGTTAAATCAACCAAAACTGAAGCAGATTCAGAGATGAGTTTGTGCGTAGCAAAATTTACTGCAAACTGAGCTGGTCCCAGATTCACCGCAGCAGATCATGAGCTGCTCATGTGAACACAGTGCCGCACTTCACTCTGAAACACGCAGCGCATCAAAGCCTTTGCGAATGGACAGTTCCACTAATCCATATGGCATATTGCTTTTATATCGATTAATCATGCAGCTATTGCACCTATTATATTCACTGAAAGTCTTTTACTTTACTGTGACGAGATGGGCGGGGCCGAGAGCCGTGGGAACGGAGCGAGGCCGGTGGAGTAATTGCTAATGCGCGACACCTGCACCACTCACCGGTCTCGAGTCTCACGGAGGAGCTCCGGAAGTATAAAGAGGAGAAGTGACGACCGTGTTAGACGAGAGAGGACCAGGCCTGGATTTTATTTTGTGTTTTGGTTTTGTTTGTGTGCGACAGTCGTCCGCGAGGGGCTGTCGCGCTGTTTTGAGTTTATTTTATTATTAAAGTTTGTTTAAATGTTCGCCGGTTCCCGCCTCCTTCTTCCCGACCTAAAAAATGTTGTTACATTGGTGCCGAAACCCGGGAGGAAGGAGAGACACGCTGTCAGAGAGCCCTCACTGCTGAGGGGGATCGCGGTGCTGAGGAGATCGGGCGGCAGGAAGAAGTGGAGAGACCGCCGGTGGCTGCCCGAGGCGGTGGTGCTGGAACGACGGAAGGTGAGGGGGGACGGAGAGCTCGCTGCCGCGCTCCTGGGTCGAGGAGGGGTGGCTGCCATCCGTGAGGGAGCGGAGGAGTCTGCCCGTTCTTCAGGAGGCCGGAGCCTGCGGCCATCCGCCATGATTGGGGAGGAGCAGGGAACGGGGGACTCGCTGCCGGCTGCCCTCAATAGGAGGAGCCATCGCCGTCCGCCAGGAGGCGGAAGAGCGGTGGGCCGTCCACCAATGATGTCCAGTACCATCGCATGGCACCGCGAGTGAGAGCCTCTCAGCCGGTTGAGGACCAAGCGGCAGTGTGTCTGGGAACCTTACCCAGAATTTTTTTTATTTTTTCCTCTCTCATCTGTCTCTCCTCATCCTCCCGTCTCTTTTTCTCTCACCTCGTCTGTCTGTCCTTACCCCCAGGTACGCCGCGGCCGCCGTGATCGGCTCCCCTGGGAGGGGGGAGTAGAGCGCAGTCTCGTGAGTACCCCCCGGCCTGCGAGGGGCGATGGGGGTATGTGACGAGAGGGGCGGGGCCGAGAGCCGTGGGAACGGAGCGAGGCCGGTGGAGTAATTGCTAATGCGTGACACCTGCACCACTCACCGGTCTCGAGTCTCACGGAGGAGCTCCGGAAGGATAAAGAGGAGGAGTGACGACCGTGTTAGACGAGAGAGGACCAGGCCTGGATTTTATTTTGTGTTTTGGTTTTGTTTGTGTTTTGAGTTTATTTTATTATTAAAGTTTGTTTAAATGTTCGCCGGTTCCCGCCTCCTTCTTCCCGACCTATAAACGTTGTTACATTTACATTTTATCAAATTTTCAAATTATACTCTTTTGGAGCTTGACAGGACCATCGTTTGTAAATACAATTGTTGCGGGAAGATTTTTTTCTTTGGTAAAACAAACAGTATGGAGGTTTAGAACGACAAGGTGTAGAACGATAATTTTTGGGTGAACTGTTCCTTTAAGATGACATTTGTCTCTTGAAAGAAACTTTGGGCTAGGTTCAGGCAACAGGCCGGTTTAAAGCTTGTGGGAGCTGACAGCAGCGTTACTTCCCTGTGGCAACGCTCTCCCCCCTCCATCTCCAGACTCTCATGGTTCTCCATGTCACGCCACGCCTGCCTCCTTTCTTAGCTTACATTTCTCTCCTCTGAGCCTCTCCTGTCTGCTCGCTGTTTGTCCACTTCCCAATTTCCCCCCAAAACAGCAGACAAGGGTCTTACAACCCAAAGCCAAGAAGCTCCTGTGCAATGCATATAGCTGGTCCTCCCTCTTCCCTCCACAGACCTTCTGTCTGCTGTAATTACCCATGGCACCTTGGCTCTGGGGGCCTGGCGCAGGTGACATCAATTGTAAAAATATTGAGAAAAGGTAGAGCAGGCCCCTGTTTGAGACAGCCTGCTGTCATATACGCCGCTAATCCTGCTGGCCACTGCAAGGCAGCAAGTAACATATAGCAAACATGACAGGCCTAGGCTTTTACCTATGGAAGCATGCCCTAATTTCAGCCATTCTACTGCATAAAACTATTCACCCGAAAATTGAAAATTCATCATTTACTCATGCTCATGTCATTCTAAACCAGTAGATTATGTATGTATGCATGTATTTATTTATTTATTTTCGTACAGTGAAAGTCAGTGTTGTTTTGAACCCCACTGTGAGTAAATGATGACAGAACTGTAATCTGTGGGAAAACTACTCCTTTAAGAGCAAAATACTACACTATATAAGCAGTTAATTATTGCACTGCAATACGATTACACAGACGCCCAATGAATTATAGGCAATCCAAACACAATGCCCGACTTCCACTGACAGTGTCTTGGAGGTGAACTGCATCTTTTAGTGTCATGGCTATTCTATTAAAGCATTTTCATGGCACAGCCAAAGGTGAGTTTTAGTAAAGAGTTACAGTGTCAGAGCCGATGCATTAAGCAAATAGAATAGGCAATAAGTCAAGATAAATAAAAATGGCGTGATAAAGGCAGAGGAATAAAAAGAGGCGAAGGACAAAGATGAGGGCTTGTGTTATCTAATGCTGCAGTACAGTATCGTAAAAATAACAAATGGAAAGTGTCAGCTCGCCCAAATCTAAGAAGGAGAAAAAATATTTCATATGTCAGCTCCGTTCACCTTTTAATGGACTATTCTCAAGCAGCATGATTTTGACAAAGCACTGGGCTTTCCTCTACATCACTTGAGAGGTGCAGGTCAGCCTTTGTGAAATAGATCTGTCCTTGGTGGGGGGTTGAGAGGCACACAGCTGACCTCGCATGAAAGTACCACCGCCATGGCCGTGACATAAAAACAGTGATTTGCATTGCACAGACAAAAGAGCATGATAAATGTGGCCGGCATGAAAGCCTCTTATAGAGTCCAGCACATCAAAATCTTTTCTGCACAGCTTCTATTAGCAATCGAGTGTATGTTTGTTTCGATACCTGTCATTCAAGAATAGTGCGTCATCGCACTTTTTTGTCTAAATAACACTACCTTTGTGGTTTCGGGCATCTTTGGATCCTCGTGGCAGTGGGGTGTATGACGTAGTGGTGGATTTGGATCTCAGATCACTGGCGGCGTCCTGAAAGAAAAAGAGTTTGGACAAACATGAATTCAGCATACTCAGTTTACACACCTGTGAACATTTATAACATCTCCAACTATTCATTATCCAAGACAGACAGGATAAATGTTGGTGTTTGATTTCTGTATAAAATGATCCTAATTGAGTTAAATCAAAAGAACTCATTTGTCACAAGCAATCTAGAATATTTTCCCAGATAGATGACACAAAAGGGAGAGAGAATAGAAAGGCACGGCGGGGTGAGAGACAACCAAAGAATGCGGTTGAGATTTCACTGCCATGACTGATTGTCTAAATGCCATAAATTTTATCAGCCCCAAGGAGAGGAAATGTTAGGAGCGGCGTTCTTATTTTATCAGGGGTGCAGGACGAGGGCAACTTTCATTATTTTGCAGGGATGCGAGTGAAAGGTGAGGACGGGCCATGGCTTTGATTATATGTCCCCTGCCTGTTTAAAAGAGGGGGCCACCAGGGGAAGGGCCCCAGTCACCATTCAGCCATGAAAAGCCCCGCGGGTCAGGCACGGGTCAGCCTGCCACTCACCAACACACGCTGTTGTGTGTTGACAATCTAACAGGTGGCATGAAATTACTGCTCTCCAAAGGCCAGACCCGAGTTTAAGTAAACTCATCTTTCATTGCCCGACCTTAAAAATACAAATATATTCACATAAAGGCCACAGCATAGACAGACAGAACAGGGGAACAGCTGGAGAGAATACAGATCGTCTGTGTGCTTCTGGTAGGTCACAAGTGTTGTTCTCCACCTCCTTTGTCTTCTTTCAAGGACCAAAACACAGTATATCATGATGTGTTGATATCTGATGCCTTTGTGAAAATATTCTGCTCTTCTGCAGGCAGGAATTCTCAGAGCATTTAATCATTGTGAGGGCTAAAATGACAAATAAACAGAGTAGAGGTGGCCTATTTTTATTTCATTCATTGAAAACACTCGGCTTAGTGCTGAGAACGTATTATTCATATACCGTTCAAAGGTTTGGGGTTGGTATGACTTGTTTTTTATGTTTTTGAAAGAAGTCTCTTACACTCTCCAAAGCTGCATTTACACTTACAATTTAAAATAATTTTCTATTTGAATATATTTTCAAACAAAATGTATTTCTTGATGGCAAAGATGGATTTTTAGCAGCCATTACTTCTGTCTTCTGTGTCACATGATCCTTCAGAAATCATTCTAATGTGCTGATTTGCAGCTCAAGAAACATTTCTTATCAATGTTGAAAACAGTTGTGATGCTTTATATTTTTTGTGGAAAAAAGTGGTTATTTTTTCAGGATTTTCAGAATAGAAAGTTCAAAAAGCAGCATTTATTTGATTGATTTATTTTTGCTGACTAAAAATATTAAGTATTTACATTAAGCAAAATTATAATAAAATAAAGTTGACTGAAATTTAAAAAGTGTAAATATAGCAATATTTATGATAGACACACTGATCTATAATAGAGAACTGGATTGCTCATGACGTCATAAAAGTGAAGCCACCGCACCGCCATATTGGTATTGCCTAGTATTACACGCTATTGAATTAAAGGGGTCATATGATGCGATTTAAATTTTTCCTTTCTCTTTGGAGTGTTATAAGCTCTTGGTGCATAAAGAAGATCTGTGAAGTTGCAAAGACTAAAGTCTCAAATCCAAAGAGATCTTCTTTATAAAAGTTAAGAGTCAGCCACGCCTACCTAAAACGGCTCGTTCTAACACGCCCCCACATATCAACCTCACTATGTGGGAAGATTTGCATAATGCCGCCCAAATGTGCACGCAAAGAAAGAAGGTGTAACTTTTATTCTCGCTGTAGTATTGTTGTTGCCGCTGATGCCATGTCGTGAAAGGCGCTGTGTTTCGTTGAGAAAGCGAAACTACTTTGTTTAGCCTTCCAAAAGAGGACAATATCCGCTTCGTCATGCCTAGAGCTGATTTGTGCTGGTCGCTGAGGAAATACATCAACTTCACGCTGTGGATCGCCAGATCGGCTTTCACCGTGGACGAAGCGGAGTCCAGCCCGGGGTCATCACATGTGGTTGCTGCAAGCCCGACAAACGCTCTTTCGTCGAATCCGCCGGCTGCGCCGTTCTCAAGCCCACC
>NW_015505296.1:861737-864733 GCF_001515645.1 Sinocyclocheilus grahami | reverse complement strand
GATCACAAATGTAGACATGGTTTTATGTTTACGCGGCGCGATGCAACGCGTAAAAAGACAGTATATATCATTATAATCAGTAATTATGCCCCCACTGGATGCAACAAATACCTTGTTTATAATGGGTTTTAATGTTTTTGTCTCGTCACTCCGGCCGGACAGGGCATCACAATATGGTAAGGGGCGTAACATTTCCATCGCACGCTTGAGGTATTCGGCCAATCACAACGCACTGGATAGCTGTCCAATCACAGCACACCTCGCTTTCCAGACCGATGAGCTTTTTAAAAAGCGGGGCATAGGGGAGAAACAATAATGTACAGTATGTGGAAAATAATGTGTTTTTTTAACCTTAAACCGCATAAACACATTTCATTACACCAAATACACAAAATAATGTTCTTTTTAGGAACATATATAGAGGGATACTTCAGGATAACTGAAGTATCCCTCTATATTCTTATAACGCAAACATCCTATGCATGTAAATTTAATTTCGGGAATTTCCCCTGCATATTAAAAAATTCCGTTCATATACATTGCAGAAGCGAACATCAGATGAACATCATGAACAATGGATGGACGAGATCTTTAACATGTGTATTAGAAATGACAAAGTGTTCATTCTAAAATATGAATACAGATTTATGCTTTATATGCGCATATACCTTTATTCGCCGTGTACATTCACTGTTTATAGAATAATGTGATTTTATTGTTTTTATTCGTGAAGTAGGCAAATGTTTCAACAATGATTTTATTAACAGCATGCATTTGAAGCAGTTAAGGATTTAAACATTGGTTAAAATAATAATTATTTTAACATACATAACATTTTACTCCTGGAAACTGTAAGGCTAGTAAAATGCCATGAAATTTGTGCTAATCCTGTGTGACTGATAAGCTTCAAATCGAGTGATTTTAGGTCAAGGTTTTAACTGTCAGTCAATGAGGCTCTCTGCCGGTAGGGAACAGTAAGATGGCCACTCGAACAGTTCCGGTGGCAGTTTAGAACGCAATGAGCAATCCAGTCATTATATAGATGAGTGGATGGACACCAATGTTCAATGCATATTATAAAACGGATAGTTTCAGCCTTTGATTCTGATTGGTTGAGCCGTGTTCGAAGCTGTTGTAAATTACACTACAAACATACACCTTTGTTTACTTCTGTGTGATGCTCGGCAACCACTTTGTTGGAACCACAACTGTTTCGGAGGAACTACATTGTTTGGTGGAAGAATACTGTTTTTATTTATATCATTACACTTTATTTGCTCTGTTTTATTCTGTGAAACCTTACTACGTATATGGAATAACCGTTTTATAACCCCCCCCCCCTTGTTATCACATGAATAATTATCGTCCTAATTACACAAATCCAGTGGGGTGCAGCTGCATCAGGCTTTCAGAGTATGTCAGCAGTTTCCTTGTTACCATTTCAATCTCCTCTGGCCGTTTGGCTTTAATATCCTAAAGCAGCATTTTTAGTGTCAGCTTCAGTCCGCCCTGACTAATTTCCGCTGGACCTGACAGATCAGAGGCCTTCCCCACCAAACAGCCCTGTCCCAGCCACAAAGCCGCTCGTAATCCTGCTGCTTGTCTACAATTAATCTTCCCAGTTGCCACATTATTAACACCACCACCCACAGACAGGGGCTGGCTATGCCCCACCGGTCACACGGTCACAGACCTCCGGCCCAGTGGCCAGGCACGTCAATCACATGCCGTGAGCAAAAGTCGCCTGCTGTCAACATCAGAGCATCAGAGACTCTCCTAACCATCTCACCCCTCCCGGGCCAAGTCCCCTGATCAAACACCCCCACCCTGGAAGAAGATTAATCAGAGGCCTCCCTCCACTTCCTCCCCTCCCATCCACTCCTCTCTTTCTCTTTATTCAATGAGCCATCCTCAAGATGAGAAAGGAGGCCTGCCTCATAATGGGAATCCCGGCAGAAAAAAAAAAAGTAGTAGAAAACTTTGTTTGAATGCCAGCTGTTATCTGGGCCTTTTTTGGAAAAAAAAGGGCAGGAGGACAAGAGCCTTGCTTTGATCGGCATCCTTAAGATTTTACACAAACATAATCACAAGCCAAGGGGTCACCCTTTGAATTCATTCAGTCTGGGAGCTTTGAGCACGCACAGGCAGTTAAGAGCTTCTCCTTTCACAAAGCACTTTGTTTTTAGTTGCTTTTAAAAGATATGCATCACTATCCATCAAATAAATGGCAACGTGTGTGCTCTGATCTGCCCGTCTATATTGAAGGATAATTCAGTGACCCTAAAAGGTATTTGGACAGTTAAAAATATCTGAATGTTATTGCATTTAATAAAATATCAAAGCAAGTGCCACCTAAAAAAAAAATTTTATGTCTACCTGCAATTTATATAAAAAACTAAACTACTAAAATTCTTCTGAACTATTTTTGAATTATTGTTAAGCAACAGGCATTGCAGAAATTTGTAGTAAAAGTATGAAGCCAGTTAAGCATAAAGTTCACACAGATGACCTAGTAGAACAACCACAGGTGTAGTTCATCACACTAACTTTATACGAACAGAAAGTGTTTTAATACATTTAGCCTGAGTTTTGAATGTATGTTATATCATTTCAAACTAACTTTTTTTCTTTCCAACTTATTTGCTTGAAAGTGTTCTTGTGTTAACTATCTTTAAAATAAATATATTTTATATATAATATATATAAATAGAAAAATATTTATATAAATAAATACATTAAAAAAAGCTGCAACTGAAGCAGAGGTGTCATGCACTCATCATTTTTGAGGGGGCACGTTGGCGGGACACACAATAGCACTGAATAACTGATATAGGCTTGTGCTTTATTAATTTTGTTCCTTTTTATTCTAAATCTTCCCAAACGTGTTACCTATATCAGGAAATATCTCGATTCTCAAATATGTGTAAGTAAATGCGTTTTGCACCTTTATAGATTATGCTATTTAATCAATAAATGGTGATGGGCAAAGTAGACTA
>NW_015505296.1:851631-861112 GCF_001515645.1 Sinocyclocheilus grahami | reverse complement strand
CTTGTTGTTTGTCATTTCTCTGATCACAAATGCAGACATGGTTCTATGTTTACGCGGCGCGATGCAACGCAATGCGTAAAAAGACAGTATATTATCATTATAATCAGTAATTATGCCCCCACTGGATGCAACAAATACCTTGTTTATAATGGGTTTTAATGTTTTTGTCTCGTCACTCCGGCCGGACAGGGCATCACAATATGGTAAGGGGCGTAACATTTCCATCGCACGCTTGAGGTATTCGGCCAATCACAACGCACTGGATAGCTGTCCAATCACAGCACACCTCGCTTTCCAGACCGATGAGCTTTTTAAAAAGCGGGGCATAGGGGAGAAACAATAATGTACAGTATGTGGAAAATAATGTGTTTTTTTAACCTTAAACCGCATAAACACATTTCATTACACCAAATACACAAAATAATGTTCTTTTTAGGAACATATATAGAGGGATGCTTCAGGATAACTGAAGTATCCCTCTATATTCTTATAACGCAAACATCCAATGCATGTAAATTTAATTTCGGGAATTTCCCCTGCATATTAAAAAATTCCGTTCATATACATTGCAGAAGCGAACATCAGATGAACATCATGAACAATGGATGGACGAGATCTTTAACATGTGTATTAGAAATGACAAAGTGTTCATTCTAAAATATGAATACAGATTTATGCTTTATATGCGCATATACCTTTATTCGCCGTGTACATTCACTGTTTATAGAATAATGTGATTTTATTGTTTTTATTCGTGAAGTAGGCAAATGTTTCAACAATGATTTTATTAACAGCATGCATTTGAAGCAGTTAAGGATTTAAACATTGGTTAAAATAATAATTATTTTAACATACATAACATTTTACTCCTGGAAACTGTAAGGCTAGTAAAATGCCATGAAATTTGTGCTAATCCTGTGTGACTGATAAGCTTCAAATCGAGTGATTTTAGGTCAAGGTTTTAACTGTCAGTCAATGAGGCTCTCTGCCGGTAGGGAACAGTAAGATGGCCACTCGAACAGTTCCGGTGGCAGTTTAGAACGCAATGAGCAATCCAGTCATTATATAGATGAGTGGATGGACACCAATGTTCAATGCATATTATAAAACGGATAGTTTCAGCCCTTGATTCTGATTGGTTGAGCCGTGTTCGAAGCTGTTGTAAATTACACTACAAACATACACCTTTGTTTACTTCTGTGTGATGCTCGGCAACCACTTTGTTGGAACCACAACTGTTTCGGAGGAACTACATTGTTTGGTGGAAGAATACTGTTTTTATTTATATCATTACACTTTATTTGCTCTGTTTTATTCTGTGAAACCTTACTACGTATATGGAATAACCGTTTTATAACCCCCCCCCCCTTGTTATCACATGAATAATTATCGTCCTAATTACACAAATCCAGTGGGGTGCAGCTGCATCAGGCTTTCAGAGTATGTCAGCAGTTTCCTTGTTACCATTTCAATCTCCTCTGGCCGTTTGGCTTTAATATCCTAAAGCAGCATTTTTAGTGTCAGCTTCAGTCCGCCCTGACTAATTTCCGCTGGACCTGACAGATCAGAGGCCTTCCCCACCAAACAGCCCTGTCCCAGCCACAAAGCCGCTCGTAATCCTGCTGCTTGTCTACAATTAATCTTCCCAGTTGCCACATTATTAACACCACCACCCACAGACAGGGGCTGGCTATGCCCCACCGGTCACAGAGCACCCCCCCTCCGGCCCAGTGGCCAGGCACGTCAATCACATGCCGTGAGCAAAAGTCGCCTGCTGTCAACATCAGAGATACCCCCTCTCTCCTAACCATCTCACCCCTCCCGGGCCAAGTCCCCTGATCAAACACCCCCACCCTGGAAGAAGATTAATCAGAGGCCTCCCTCCACTTCCTCCCCTCCCATCCACTCCTCTCTTTCTCTTTATTCAATGAGCCATCCTCAAGATGAGAAAGGAGGCCTGCCTCATAATGGGAATCCCGGCAGAAAAAAAAAAAGTAGTAGAAAACTTTGTTTGAATGCCAGCTGTTATCTGGGCCTTTTTTGGAAAAAAAAGGGCAGGAGGACAAGAGCCTTGCTTTGATCGGCATCCTTAAGATTTTACACAAACATAATCACAAGCCAAGGGGTCACCTCGGGCTCTTTGAATTCATTCAGTCTGGGAGCTTTGAGCACGCACAGGCAGTTAAGAGCTTCTCCTTTCACAAAGCACTTTGTTTTTAGTCGCTTTTAAAAGATATGCAT
The DNA here is from genome assembly GCF_001515645.1 of Sinocyclocheilus grahami. Taxonomy (NCBI): domain Eukaryota; kingdom Metazoa; phylum Chordata; class Actinopteri; order Cypriniformes; family Cyprinidae; genus Sinocyclocheilus; species Sinocyclocheilus grahami. Next base: position 858,871 of record NW_015505296.1, on the reverse strand, counting down.
CACTATCCATCAAATAAATGTCAACTTGTGTGCTCTGATCTGTCCGTCTATAATGAGGGATAGTACTGTGGCCCTAAAAAGTATCTGGACAGTTAAAAATGTCTGAATGTTATTGCATTAATACAATATCAAAACAAGGGCCACCTGCAAACAAACAATGCAATAGATAAAAAAAACTAAACTAACAATTTAATGAACCATTTTTTTATTACTTTTAACCAACGGACATTGCAGAGATTTGTAGTATAAGTATGAAGCCAGTTAAGCATAAAGTTCACACAGATGACCTAGTAGAACAACCACGGGTGTAGTTCATCACACAACTTTAAACAAACAGAAAGTGTCTGAATACATTCAGTCAACATTTTGAATGTATTACGTTATATATCATTTAAAACAAACTTTTTTTTTTTTTTTTACTGATTTGCTTGAAAGTGTTCTTGTGTAAACTTTCTTTACAACCTTCTACATTGAGAGTAAATCACTCGCATATGCGACTAAATCTTCACTCTGGGCGACTAAATTATGTTTAATATTAGCCAATGGCTAATAAATTCTCAGATTTTACTCGCCAGTGTGTGAGTTGGAGGCTGAGTATATGATTAGCACAGATATATTTTCACTCACAGAACACTCTGACCAAACGCTTCAGAGTTTCACTCTCCGTCAAGCGAGCTGTGATATTTTCCAGTTCATCTGAATGGATGTTTGTGTATTTGGCGTAACGTAAACTCTAGTGTGAAGGTGCACACTCGCCGTCGCTTTCTCTCACACGCGCAAAGAGAAGGAGCGAGCGAGAGTCTTACATAACATGCAGAATTGATGCGCTACATGTAAACGATATACTGTGTTGTATTTTCCTGTAAAAATAACAGAGTTCCTTTGGAATTCTTCAGCATAATAATAATAATAATATCTTATCAGTATTATTGTTCGTTTTATTTTTACAGAAACACTGAATGACCAAAAAAAGCACCAGCCCTAAGTTCATGGTTACCAAGTTTTAATTCTAATTACTAAACTTCTATTATTAAATAAATACTTGTTTATCATATTATAATGCTTGACTCACTGATATTAAGAGTGTACTTTCAGATATTTAAAAAGCTGTACCATTTTACAAACATTATATATGTTTGTAAAATGGCATAACTTTTTATATATATAAATATATACTAAAAAAATATACTAGCCAATGGTGATTCAATTGCCAAGTTGTCCGTAGAGGGTTGCTTTAAAATAAATGCTATCTGATTCTATATTTTCTATCAACGCAATGAGAGAGAGAGAGAGCATGCAGTCTAGAGTCTAGATGAAATTATCTTCAGATGCAGTTATGCCACTGAGCCATGAGGAGAAAGCAAGAACCTTCACTCATCCCACTGCTCAGATGAATATCCATCAAGGCCGAAATATGGCCGCCCTGATTCTGAGAAATATGGACCATATGGTGTAACTTTGGGAGGTCTTTGCGGAGTGGCAGCAGCTAACTGTGCATTCTTCTGAGATTTAAAACAACATCCAGATACACATTCTCCAGTCTCAACACTGTGTTCATCTTCAGCTCTCATTCATTCTACCTTCCTTTCTTTTATTTGTTCTCTTTCTTGCTTTCATTTCCACCACCCACTCACGCGCTCTCTCGCTCTCTCTCTCTCACACACACACACACACACACACCCGTGTGATGGAGTGCACAACTTCCTACACTGGTCAGATGGGGGCGCTGCAATGTCAGGTTTGCATAAGCCTCTCATCTAATCAGCTGAGCTCTTGTTCTCCAGGCCCTGGGCATATGCTTTCCTGCTCACATCATTATTGTCTTTATACACTGAGTAATCACTACACTTTATGATAATGCAGCAGAAATTTACAAGCTGGAGAAAGAAAAAACTCTCTAATAATGGCATTAACAGAGAAAGCCACAGCAGCTCTCAGCCCAACAGGGGCTCTGCACTCAAAGGGAGGACTGCTTGCTGAAAATGTCACAGTGAAATATGACTCGTCTCCTGGATTATACATCATACTCATGCTCCCTCTTCCCTTCGCATGTCCTTTTTTCTCCCCCGCAAATAAATGACGAAAAATCCAGCCATTTGTGATTATCAACTCCAAACAAATCTCCACCCCAGAAAGTGAGAAGAGGTGAACGGGTGGCTAAGATGCAGTTAACGCTATGATTTGGTTTCGTGCGAACCCCTAAAGCTGGAGATATTCCTCGCCGAAGCATCAAGAGTTGAGCGTGCCTAGCGCAACTCGCAGCATGTCTCATCCTTACGAGGCCTGATCAGGGTTACAATCTAATTATCAGCGCCGCAAAAGAGATATACAGAGATAGAGTGAGACAGACAGAGGGAGAGAGAAAGAGAGGCAAAGATCAGTGTAAACACCAGTGCTTTTTATCTCCTTATATATCTGGACAAGAAGACAAAGTGCTAAAACGAAATAAATGTGGCCTGACAGCCACTTCAAAGAGTTCAGCCAGGGGCTTACTGCTACTTAAGGCGCAGGAATGTTGTTGCTAAGCATCAGCCTACAACCTATCAGGCCCAACAGAAGGGCCTGCTTTCCCTTTAAGAGTGAGCGAGCGAGAGAAAGAGAGTGGAAATTCAACAGTAACGGGAGGCTTGGGATTCAAGGAGATTTTGTAGCTTAAAGCAATTGTTAGAAGAAACAAGCTTTCTGTTTTGTTTTCTCTTGACACCATTTCAGCTTTTTGTGCTTGCAAAAGACATGTAGTAAAATGTTTTTTGATATGTTTTCTCTCTGGGTCTGTAACGAGAGAAAACATTTTTTTCTGTGGGTATGAAACTTTCTTGGTCTTTCGTGCAAGACTTCTTTTTTTCTGATGAGCCGAAGATCAGAGGGAAAACAAACATCTTTGTGTGTATTTAAGTCAATGAAATGATTTTCTGTTTGTACTTGTTAAGCTCATTTAATCATGATATGCTATTCATAAATCGTGTATATATACAGGTCAGACCTATACATTATATTTGAAGTGCAGACTGTGATTATACGCAGTATAAATGTAATGCTGTGAGCGGGAAAACGTTCAGTGTGCCAATCACTGAAGAAGCACTTTAATGCTTTTGACCTTCATAATTGTTTTTCAGATGTATGGCAGTAATTTGTTTTAAATGGCTGTAGTGTGCATAAAACTGTATTAATTCTGTTTTCTTAAGTAATGACTAGAAAGGGAAGGCTGGATGTAATGATGCCTGCCCTCCAAGGGGTTTAAGAGTATTTTCTGTGGTGTGAGCACAGTGTGAGCTGCATTGAGCAAGTATTTAATGATTTACCAGTTCTACTTCAATGCACTTGTGCTACGTAAGTGTATCATATGATCAGTGATCACAAGTGAAACAGCTTTTGCCTCAAGCATATACACAAATTCTCCCGGAGACGGGACTCTATGTACAGCTCAGCTTTAAAAAGCAAAGGTTTAGGCACAACAGGAAGTTAATCACCCATATCAACAGGCACAACCCTTTACATGGCTTCACAGGGCTTGAACTTGAAAGAGGCAGCTTGTTTTTTAAAACCGTTTAGCTGCTTTATCAAGATTGACTCTAGCAGGAAAGTACAAACGTAAGGGGAAAAAAGTTGAATGAACTTTACTTAAAACTTCAGTCAAAACTAAGAAGCTGCATGGTGTTTCTCTCATTTATGCCACTTCGAGTCAATTAAAATTGTATTCATTTAATATATGGATATAACGCTTTTTTTTTTTAGCTGAATCCCTTGAAAAGTTTCCCAACAAATATTGCAGAGAAATTCATGTAATCACGCCTTTAAAATGTGCATTTGTCAACTGCTCTGTATACCTCTTCTTCTCAGTTCCCCATGTGTATCGCCTCTCTATATCTTTCCATTTCACACACTCTCTCTCAAAGGTATGACACACGGTGCCTCTTTATGTTGCGCTTAGGAGCTGTATCTAATGTCAGGGATGTTTTCAAGTATGTGGGATGTTAAATTATTGAGGATTCTGTGAGTAGGACTGTCAAACCGGTTGTCTGGGATGTTTCCTACGCAATTAGATGCTCCGAGACATTTGAAGAGTACCCACAAAGCAGACCTGCAGAAAGTGACATGTGAACTTAAAGGAAATTAGCTTTTTACATGAGTGAAATGTGAAGGTTACTTAGCAATGCTTAAGCTGGAAGAACGACTCTGTGAAGTGCGTCTTTGACTCAGCCCTGATGTGAAGACAGCCATTTTCTTTACTTCCAGCGCACCCCAGTCAGAGAAGATCACAGAGGGAGTGAAAACTAATTTTGACTTGGGGCATATGGGAGGGGAAAAAAATCTCTTGATGTTTGCAGGAGAGATATAGGCTGAGGTTGTCAACTAGCTTGCAAGTGCTATTTCAGCCTACAGCGTAAAGCAAAACAAATAAATGTTACAGTGTAATGATAATCGATTAGTTACATGGGCAGTGGGATGATGCCACTGTGAAACAAAAAGGTTTTCAATAATATCCTGTGCAATTTTACCCTTTTTGTCATTATTAATAAAACAAACCTACATCTACCACATTACAAGTTGCACTACAATATACAATCAGCGACCACAAGAGCAAGAAGTGCCGAGGATGTGAGGCAGTCACTGCGGTTTTAAAGGCTGTGAGGGAAAGATAGCAGGAGGCCTTATTCTCCCAGCATCCTCCCCTCCCTGGGAGAAGGACTTATGAAGGTGAGTGCCTCCCTGACAGGCACGAAAATAAAGGAGACAAACCCTGGATAAAAATTAAATAAAAAGTAGCTGTCTTAAACAGTAATTGCACTGCTTTGCTGAGCAGGCTTTCAGATATATAAACTTGATTTACTATCGGCTCACAACTACAAATCAGAAGGTCTTAGAAACACTTGTGCTATGAAATTGTTTAATCTCATCAAGTTCTGCTTTCACAGCAAGCTATAAATCACAAACTCTTTGTTATCATAGACCTCCATGAGCGCCTCTCAGGCAGGCAATGGATCGTGGGTATATATAATCTTGACTGCACAAACAGCGGGGTCGTCAGTGGCTGAAATACTTTCATATTAGCCGCGCCGCTGCTGCTGGAACACGAGGCGGTGATGGATATCTCATTTCCAACTCTCTGCATCCACTTCCAGCAAATTATTACTGCATAAATTTCTTGTCAACAGAAACGGACAATTAATTAAGTTAAAAATGGACTCATGATCGCATCTACAAACCAAATAGAAGAGCAGGGGCAATTTTCCAGTAAGTGGATTTACCGGCGGGTCAGTTTAATGAATGATTTTAAACTCCGTCATAAACTTCCAGACAGGCCAATATCTACACAGAAGCCTCTGCGCAGGCCAGGTGCTGACAGATTTACATAAAGCCTATTTATGCCTGGGATCTGTGGTTGATTGCTGAGGTAGAAATAAAGTTTATTAGGGCTCAGAGAATGTGGCCAACCTCGCATTCTCCATCATCAGCAAAATGGGAGATAGCCGCAAAACACCTTGACTTTTCTTCAGAAAATATACACATTTAACAGGCAATCGAGATGAATATTTCATACTTATTCACAGCACATTTGTTTCTTTTTTTTGCTCTGGTCATTAATCAGAGAGGGAATCCTGCAACAAAGAAGAGTCCGGAGATTTATATGTATTTTGGCTTCTTTACAGATAAATCACACCATGCAATTATGGTGGGAGAGGCCCAGCTGTGACCCCATGTCGAACTAATGACACAGAGAAATTTAAAACTCGTCTTTTCTCCCCTGACTTCACCCTAATCATAAAGAGACATGAGATGCTTCTCCTATGGTGCAAGAGGAACATAAAAGCCAGCTTTATGTTTTAGCTTTGAAATCATGCTGCATCTGACCTGCGGGGGCATTTGCATGCCAAATAATGTGCTGAAATAACCTTGGTGTTTTCTAACACAAACAACATAAGTGATACTTAGAGCATCAATTTAAACATTAACAATGGTGAAATTAAAAGGTCAGAGTGCACTGAATATGCTCACAACATTCTTTTAGTATGCAAGATAACGTTAGCAACAAAATCTTAGCATAATGGAACTCTAGCGACAGAACATCTTTGTATAACAGAAGGATAGCACAATATCAGCAAAAAAAGCATGCTATCACAACATTCTTTCATTAGCAACAAATATTATATTGGAAGGTTAGCGACAAAAAAAAATCAAAAAGCATTTTCCAAATCTTAAAAAAAAGCATGAATGTGAACATAAGCTGAAAGAAATATGCAAATATGGTAAAATCAAGACACAAGAGTGCACTGAGCATGCTATTACAACATTTGACATACATCATTGCATGCATTCTTCACAGAAATCAATCCCAGCTCAGTGAAAAAAAATCTATACAAAATGGATAATGAAATGAGAGAAATGTTTATTATAAATACAGTCGTGGTCAGAATTATTGGCACCCTTGGTAAATATGATCAAAGGCGGCTGTGAAAATAAATCTGCATGGTTAATCATTTTGATCTTTTATTTAAAAATTTCACATAAATCTAAGCTTTCATTGGAGAATAAGAATTTTAAATGGGGGGAAATATCATTATGACATAAATGTTTTTCTCTAATACACATTGGACACAATTAACGGCACCCTTTTATTCAATGCTTTTTGAAACCTCCATTTGGCATAATAACAGTTCTGGTTTTTCTCCTATAATGCCTGATGAGGTTAGAGAGCACCTGACAAGAGATCAGAGACAATTCCTTCATCCAGAATCTCTCCAGACCCTTCAGATTCCCAGCTCCATGATGGTGCTTCTCTTCAGTTCACCACCCTCCTTTTCTATAGGGTTCAGGTCAGGGAACTGGAATGGCCATAGCAGAAGCTTGGTTTTGTGCTCAGTGACCCATTTTTGTGTTGTTTTTTAGGTTTGTTTTTGGATTAGTGTCCGGTTGGAAGATCCAAACATGGCCCATTACAAGATTTCTAACAGAGTCAGTCACTTTTAGATTTTTTATCTGTTGGTATCTGATAGAATCAAAGACATGGCATATCTAAACAAGATGTCCAGGACCTCCAGCAGAAATATAGGCCCACAACATTAAAAATACAGCAGTCTATTTCATTGTACACATGGGGTTTTATCCCTGTGTGCACCAAACCCATCTTGAGTGTTTGTTGCTAAAAAGCTAATTTTTTAGTTACATCTGACCATAGAAGCCAGTCCCATTTGAAGTTCCAGTCGTGTCTGATAACTGAATATGCTGGAGTTTGTTTTTG
>NW_015505296.1:839883-851037 GCF_001515645.1 Sinocyclocheilus grahami | reverse complement strand
AAGGTTTTCTGACCCTGAGACTCAACTATTTTCTGCAATTCTCCAGCTGTGGTCCTTGGAGAGTCTTTAGCAGCTCAAACTCTCCTCCTCACCGTGCATTAGGATGATATAGACACACGTCCTCTTCCAGGCAGATTTGTAACATTTTTCTGTTGATTGGAAATTCTTAATTATTGCCCTGATGGTGGAAATGGGAATTTTCACTGCTCTAGCTCTTTTCTTAAAGTCACTTTCTAATTTGTGAAGCTCAATTATCTTTTGCTGCACATCAGAAATATATTCTTTGGTTTTTCTCATTGTGATAGATGATTAAAGGAGTTTGGACTTTGTTTTCCCTCCTATTTATATTCCTGTGAAACAGGAAGCCATGGCTGGATAATTTCATGTTTATAATCACCCTGGTATGCTCAAAATTGTAAATATGAATGGGAATATACTTCACAGATATTTTACTCATAAGAATTTCTAGGGTACCAATAATTGTGTCCAACGTGTATTTGAGAAAAACATTTATGTCATAATGATATTTCCCCCACATTTTAAATTCTTATTCTCCAATGAAATGTTAGATTTATGTGAATTTTTTTTAATAAAAGATCAAAATGGTTAAAAATGCAGATTTATTTTCACAGCCTTCTTTGATCATATTTACCAAGGGTGCCAATAATTCTGACCACGACTGTATATTCATTCAATACTAAAAAGAATCGAACTATTCACCTACTACTTATGTGGACCATGTTTGCAACAGTATCGTGTAGCTAGCTTAGCAACATGCTGATGCTCTATTGAAATCAATTGTGAGTGGAATCACTCACTTATAAAGTTCTATTTCAACTAGCTTGCTGTCCACAAGGCAGTCGCCTATGTAGGCATGTGTAGACAGGAAGGCAGCTCAACTAGGTTTTGGAAAGGACCCATAGTTCCCTCACTCGTTGAAACAACTTTTGATGGCTTGTTTTAGTTGCTTTAAAAGGCCATGCTCTCTAACAACACCCAGGCCTCTCAATATCCAGGCCTGATTTATTATTAATACTGCCTGCAGTCTGTCCCCTGATTAAGGTGGCCCAACTTTGTTTTACTGGGCCCTGCCTTTAATCTGTCTCTCAGTGAGATAAATTAGCCAGTGTTGTGCCAGTTCTGCACTCTCTTTGCTTTACTCTGTTTATCTCTGCCAATGACATGTCCACGTCAAGAGCAGACACATCTGTTTCAATGCACAAGACACTGCTCTGGACCAAGTTAGCCATCCCTTTTTTCTTCTCTTCCACTGACTATTGTGTCAAACAATTCCCTCTCTTGACTGAAATGATAAACTCCACTGTTAACGTATAAATAACACACTTTCTATCTTCCCAGATGCTCCACTCTGGGTTTTAATGGTGGTGTGTTTGCGGTGAATAAAAGAGGGTTTCGTAAGCTAGGCGGAGCTAGGCCCAGTCTCAGACCTTTCCTGTGAATGTTTTCTGTTCTCCTCTTGGCCTCCTCACTAGTGTTAAATCACAGGCTGCTGTCAAGGAGCACTAAGCTAGTATGCGTCACTGGGGAGTGCAGAAAGCACTTGGTATAATTCTGTCCATCAGCTTAATTTATTATATCGGTAGCTTTGTAATCATGTGCAATAAGTTATGGGGCCTGACACAAAGGAATTCGGTTTGAAGGCAAAAGCGTTTATCATGTTTAAAGGTCTGGTCAGACCATATCTACCGTATTTACATGGGGAAGAGTATAAAGACAAGTGTTTTATTTTTCTATCTGGACACTAACACAATGACTTTGTGGATAGGGTTAGAGCAAATAAAAAGTGAAACCCTGGGTGCCTTGTCTGAAGAGAAGTGAATCTTTCAATACTCATGCTCATAAAAAAGATCCCAGATGGTCCCATGAAGTCAGTCATTGTTAACTTAAACTAAAGCTATTAAAACCATAATAATCATAATAAATGAAATAAATGATAAATGAAATAAAATAAAAGATGAAAATTAGAAATGCTGCATTGGCAACTAAATGAAATATAATGAGTTTAAATGGAAGTACTAAAATGACTACAACAAACAAATAAATAAATAAAAATACAAAAAAAAAGAAAATAAAAATGACAAAAGCTCATACAATTACTGAAACGTAGACTACAATTCTAATTAAAACTGAAAATACAAAAATAAAAGCTAATTCAAAATATTAATAAAATAATAACACAACTGACCTTAAATCATAGGCTGCTATATAGAGTTTAGGAGTGGCCTGTAGTACCCAACTTTATCTTATAGTTTTGTGACTGTAGACTGACGTACAAGACTGTTTCAATAATGAAATATTGTGTATTTACTGTAAACATTACCACTGAAATTACCACTGTTTGTTCAGGTTGCCAGGTTCCATTTCCATTTGGTTTCTTGGCTGACACTTTCTGTGCAAGGCAATTAACAAAAGGTTTACATAGTGTTTAGAATTTTAGTTGTTTCGTTTTTTTAGACCTTTGCAACTTTTAAAAGGCCAGGAAAGATGAAGCAATAGGATGAATCTAAAACTAATACCAGAGTAACTAACACTAGCATGCTACTTACCACTTGCCCTCTGTCTGGGTGGACCAACTACATCAGTTATAGTCATAAAATGATAGGAAACAGATTTTTTTTTTTCCAAACAGAAACGAAATACAAGATAGACCAGATAGTAACGCTTCTAATTAGCCTATTAATCACACATGTCCTTTAGGGTTATGGCCTCCTTTGTTGGTTTAAGCTAGCAGAGATGGAGGCTGATTTACAAGATGGGCGCCGCTCTCTCGCCGTGGGTACGACTTTGTTTAGCATAAAAGGAACACAGGGCTGTGAAACCCTAACAATGAGCCATATCTCCCTATAGCCCTCTTTTAAAGTGCCACATTTGCATATCAAGCCACAATGCTGATACGTAAACGTGTTCCTTCATCAGATGGCTCTGATGATGAGAGCCATTCATCTGCCTGTTAGTGTCCTGCTTTAGTGCAATACAAAAGCGCAGCGGGCTGAAAGAGACATCTTGTGTCATAGCCATTGAGAGATAATGATATCGTTATACCTCCTTGATCACACGCTCACTCGCGCACATCAAAATTCCTGTACACTTCAGTAAGATAGCCCGACGTTCTTCTGGTTTACATCTGAATAACTACTTCTTTATCTAAGCACTTCAATTTGCAAGGCTTGCTGGAAGGCAGCTCCTCCTGATGTTAATTGCGGGGTACTTAAGCACTAAAAGATTAACATAAAACCCTTTGGAAACAAGCTAATAGTTGTATGATAATTTGTCCGTGGCCTTTGTCTGTCTATCACCACTTTGCCTCTAGCTGTAATTTTATCAAGTCGCTGTAAAATACCATTTAAACAAGTTGACTTACAGATAATTAATAACAGGAATCGTATTATTCAATTGAGCTACTCTGGAACCATTAACAAGTGAGGGAGTAAAACATAATTAAACTATTCTATTTTATCAACCTATTCATTACGTTGAGCAAATGATGACTCTCTGAAGAACCGTCTCAGAATAATGAGAAGTGCGAGAGTCTGAACTGAGGCCCTGCTCGATTAGATCTCTTCTTCAGTGAGACAGGACAGAGAAAATAATGCAATCTAACAATCCCAACGATCTAAAATATCCACGTGACCACACAAAATACTCTAAAATAAAAGTGTGAGAGTTTGATTTAACACTGTTAATCAAGAACCTCAAGCTTTGAGCAGCTCAGCAGAAACTGATAAGTAATTAAAAACAGAGGTTCACCTTGACTTAAATCTCTCTTTTTTGAATGTTTAGAGGTGAAATTATTTGAAATTCACTGTGCAGCAGTGTCTGTGATTGTACAGGGAAAAAAGACAAAGTAATTGTGATTATTCTGATTACAGACAAAACCCAGAAACAGTATTATTTTTGTATTATTTATATAATTTTATAGCATTTAATTACTATTTTGAATTAACTTTTTTATATTTTAATTTGAGTAATTTTGAGTACTTTTGACATTTTTTGTCATTTGTCATAATTTATATATACATTTTTAATTGAATATTTATTTTAGTTTTAGTAAGTTTAGTAATTCAACTTATTTCAGTTAGTTGGCAATTCAACATTTCTAATTTTCATTCTTCATCTAATATATTTTATTCCAGATTTATTTCACTCATCAAAAACAGTTTTTAATAGTTTTAGTTAACAATAACAACACTGCTCAGAAAACAAACTGAATATACAATTCTGTTCATGGATATTTAGTTTAGTTACTGCTAGGTGCCTCAAAGACATTTTTCAGCATCTTGTGTCACGATGTGCATTTGTGCAAGGCTGGCACTATTGCCCGCTAGGGTATATCTATAATAACTGACAAGCCCAGGAATATTAGGGTCTCCAGAGAGTCAGGGATCATGTCAAAGTAATGTAAAACACAAAAATACAGTTCACCATCTGAATACACAGAATGGGAAATGCAGCATCCTTGCAGAATGAAAAAAAAAGTATTAGCCTATCACAATCCTTTGAGCAATGACTGTTTAAAATCACTGGCTGCCCCGCTGTCACTGTACAAGATCAGACAGGGCGAAGTTATTCTGCCCATAAGACAAGCGTGGACACTTCCATCAAACTGGACAAATTCACCCATGACTTCATCTACAGAGCTGTCAGTACATCACTACGTCTCATTTGTGCAGAGAAGCTCTAGGCAAGCATCCAGACTGGCAGAGTCAGACATGCGAGATGGAGGCAAAAGAAGCCAGCGTCCCGAGTGTTGTGCCACTCAATCATTGGAGCATTGTAGGTCACGGTCACAGTGAAGGTCAGCTGGGAATGGACCGTGTCTGTCGTGTCACGTCACTCCGGAGCAGGTGTGGCCACCATGTGAGTACCTCTGTCTTTGCCAAGTGCACTCAAATGCACTGAGCTCATGTGTTATTCACCAGGCTTGCTGTTGCAAACACTCAAAAGACTATTCATTTATCTGGGATACCTGAAGCGTGGCAAAATGATTGGTTCTCTGCCGTTGCAGGCAGGGAAAAAAATGATGCTAAACAATTTGTGTCAATTTTCAACAGGAATTATTCTGTTCTTTTCAGGATGACAGGCCGCGTGCATAATGACGTTACCTTAATAGTGTGACAGCAGAGCTACAGGCCCATGACATTTGCTGGAGAAATGCATCACTAAGCAGTTGCTGGACTGTGATCTTACTAGACCATAGAACATCCAAACCACCACAATTAATGATCCAGACGTAATGCTACAGTCAGTGACAAATGGATATATGCAATTATTTATTCATCCTTTTCAAATTGAGAAATGAATAACAACGTCACTCACATTCACATTATGCAATGTGTAAAAAAGGGTTGAAAAGCATCAAATATAGGTTAAGATGATTGTCTGTGATCGAGTAAATGGGAAAATCAAAATTTTTTGAACAGTAGTTATATATAACAAAGTGAAATTAAGCATTTCTCAGTCTTTCATACTAGCTTAGCCTACATTCTATGCAAATTCTACTTGTTTTATGTATTATACCTTTGATACTCAGCTACTACAAGGTTTGTTCATGAGTCTGAAAATGCCATGTGACTGATCACTCTTTTAAAGCTGTGTGCAGCAGATGGTGAAAAACGTACATTTGATTTTATTTAATCAGAATACATGGTACTATTGTATTCTGATTAAATTCAGAAATTCATTTTAAACCTCTTAAATCAATTTTTTTTTTTTATTTTTTTTTTTATATAATTTTCAAAGTTTTTAAATTCCTTGTTTTATTGTTGTGATTATTGTTTTTTATTTTATTTTATGTAAAGCACTTTGAATTACCATTGTGTATGAAATGTGCTATACAAATAAACTTGCCTTGCCTTGCCTATTGTCAATAGAACAAAAAAAAAAAAAAAACACGCACCTGCATGCTAACTCTTGGGGCCACTTCTGTGGTGGTCACAATTAAAGTCACGTAAAGGTGTAAATGAGTGAAGCTTGGGTGCTGAGCTCATATGCTGTCTCCCGATGGGAGTGTGTTAGAGCGCGTTACGGCTCGAGTGCTTAGATTGAAAACCCAATTCAGACAGTAGTGGAGTCATCTCCCACTGTTCACCACTGAGGACTAATGAATTGGTTGCGGGCGTGACAGTTAAGGTGGATTACCTTGTATTTTTATCAGTGTAGAGTCTAGATGGTGACTGCATTTAGATAATGAACTATAGCATTACAAGCTGGCTTTACTGTGCGTATTCACTCCTGGAAATGAACTGGGCAGACGAAGACAAGACACGTCAGATTTACTGTAAGCCAGAGGGTTTAGTAGGTCATACAATGTTCAATGCATTGGCCGAAAATAATTTGAATATGTTTCCTGCTGCATAAGACTAGTATCGGAAAATAGTGTTGTTAGTAGTGATATGCTATTGTAGTTGTTGTTATTATGTGACCCTGGACCACAAAACCAGTAATAAGGGTCAATTTAATGAAATTGAGATTTATACATAACCTGAAAGATAAATAAATAAACTTTCCATTGATGTATGGTTTGTTAGGATAGGACTGTATTTGGCCGAGATACAACTATTTTGGAATCTGAGGGTGCAAAAAAATCAAAATATTGAGAAAATCGCCTTAAATGTTGTCCAAATGAAGTTCTTGGCAATGCAAAAACATAAAATAAGTTTTAATATATTTACAGTAGGAAATTTACAAAATATCTTCATGGAACATGCTCTTTACTTAATATCCTAATGATTTTTGGCATAAAATAAAAAGCAATAATTTTGACACATACAATGTATTTTTGGCTGTTGCTACAAATATACCCCAGTGACTTAAGACTGGTTTTGTGGTCCAGGGTAGAAAAAATAAGGTACATTTTTTTTTCAAATTTAATTTTAGTTCAAATTTGTCATTTTGTTGTAATTTTTTTAAATATGTGTCTATATAGTTTTATTAGTTTGTAGTTTTAGTTATTTTAGTATTTCAGTTTTATTTTAAGTTTTTTTTTTATGATAATAACCCTGTTGGAAACAGTACTTGTGATTCAACAATGAATGATAAGATTATTTGAAGGATAAAAAGTCTGGCTACGCAAAACTGTATCACATACCTGTCTGTCATTTATTTTAGAGTCTGTTAACACAGACCAGAGTGTGACATAGCTCATGAAGATCTGATAGTCCCAACCAACAGTCCACCTACAATAACACAGTAAATCTGCACCTAACGGTTTATCTGCGAGCATGGCTGTGTCTGTGCATGGTGGAGGAGGGTCCTCAGTCCAATCACTGGGTTTTATCTGTCACCCTGCAACATGACAGTTTGTAATATAAAATCATCTGGAGTTTCTTGTCAAGCACAAGCTTATCTGGACCCAAACATTTCCCTGGACCAGACCTCACACTGACACGGTGAACTCCCTCTCTCTTTGCTCGAGTGTGGGGTCGCGCTATTCGGTGGAATAAGCAACAGATTACAACGGTCAAACTCCACAGACAGTTCAGTAAAACAACATGACTTAACCATGATGGACAGCACCTGGTTGTCATTTGTCTCCACCTTCTTCATCAGTGAAGCGTAATAGATGAAAACAAAGCTGGAAAGTATACCGTTTTCCACATGCAGAAAAGACAAAACAGAAAAAGACAGTGAAGGGGACATCTGATCTGCTTATTTTGGTTTTTCAACTATAGGCCTTTTACTCAATTTTTATTCAAATGAAGTCTTCTGATTTCATCTCCACTTATTTTGTAATATGACATTCACATTAAAACTCATGGAAAACTTGGAAAATTCATGGAAACGTTTTTAAAATATTTATTTATTTTAAATATTTTGTTTTGGATTTTAAAATATGATCCAGACCTTAAATCTTAAAATATGGAAATACGTGTTTTTGTACATTTTAGAACAATAACCTAAAATGCAGTGGACAATACATATATTTCAAGATTTATGTGAAAATTATTTATACATAGCATCATTTACACCATATACCACTAATTACATTTATTGTTTTCAAATGTTTGTGTACTTGGTTATGTAGGAGACAAATTTGTCAGTAAAGAGCTTTAGGAGAAATAGAATCTATGAAAACTAAGAAAAAAATTTAAAATAAATATTTCATTGTGCATCATTTTGATTTTTAAAATGGTTAAATTACAATAAATTACTGTAAATTACAAATAAAAAGTATGAAAATATTAAGTGTGCTTTTAAAGTACATAAAATGCTAGCCCCACTTCTCCTGTGATACGTATGTGTCTACATTTGGGCAAATTTAATAGATTAGTGATAGTAAATGTAAATACAGATTTTATACAATAAAAGTCTAAAGGGCTATAGTTGAAGAAACACCCATTCCTTTTTAGGCAAAACAACTCGGAGGTTAGGCTTCATAATCATTTCGTGTTGAATGAAAAAGCACCTGAAATGTGAGGAGAAGAAACAAAAACGTGTCTTATAATAAAAGCAGATAATCCTCTCCATATTCCATCAGGTAGTATTACAGTTACCAGGGTGTCTATTGTCTTTGACGATGTCAGATGTCAAAGCGCTAGCCATCAGGAAAGAACATCTAAGATTACGGCCTCTCTTTTTTCACATCTTTTTGTTGTGCAGCTGCTGTTGCTGGTAATGGCCTGGAGCCTGCAGAGACCGGTGTGATTCCCCATGCAGGGATCAGGGCTGCTCACAGGGCCTGTGGCTCACTTCAAACACAGGCCAGCAGGCCAAACCCCTCCCCCCGAACACAAGCCTGCTGCTCATCCGCATCTCTCTATCACTCTCCTCTTTTTCTCTGGGGATAAACAAGTGATGTATGTTCTGAGGAAACGTGAGAAACGTGTTTTGTGTGTGTGAGACAGCTGAGTGTTTATCTCAAAAGCTGCCCAGTGGCAGGAAGCATATATTCCTTACAGCTGGACTTTCAGTGTTTATTCAGTCAAACTGCACTGAAGTGCATGGCTACTCAGTTCATAATCATATAATGATGGTTTGGTTTAAACAGCTTTACTTCCACACGAGGATGCAAAAATATTCAATTAAATTGAAAACCCCATATTGATCAAACATTATTCTTTAATATTCATGTTAGTAGCCCTGCTACCACTAAACTTCAACTCAACTATATTAAGATATGTGGATAAATGTGTATTACTTTTTTTTACAGTGTATGAAGTAACAAACCAACCACACTCTTAAAAGTAAAGTTTCAGAAAGGGGGGAACAATGCAACAGAACCATTTTGGAACCTTTCAGTGAACAGTTCTTAAAATAACCATTTGTTCCTCGGTGTGAAAAACATTTTTACATTACAAGAGCCTTTTTCCACAATAAAGAACCCTTTGAGCATTTGAAAGGTTCCATTGATGTTAAATGTTCTTCATGGAACCACTGATGCCAATAAAGAACCTTTATTTTTCACAGTGTAGAAGTCATTCATTTTCAGAAAAGTCTGGTACATTCATCTTTAATCTTTCTATATATATAGAAAGTCATATTGTGTCACGTGACAAGTGTGATGCGAGAAGACTGACACTATATGATGGCGGATCCAAAGCGGATCCAAAGCTTTCATTTATTCGTTTAATAGCCTATAAGTGAGTGTCTTTGTTGCTGCATTAAAAAAATAACAATGAACCACAAACTAAGCATTCGTTTTAAAAAAGGGAAAATACCTTATTTATTTGGCTTACAACGGCTATATCCATCTTATTAATTTTGTCAATGCAAGGTAGATGTTTAATATATGCGAATTTGCCATTGTACTATTTTATGGCTGATGTGTTTTAATTAATAAGATAATAAACCACAAACTACGAACGTTTTAAAGAAGCCTGAGGGGAAATCCATAGGCTATTTATTTGTGTTAAACGCGAGTAAAACATATCCTTATTTATTTTGTTAATAAAAGTTCAAAGTTTAATGTTTTTTTTGTTATTGTTTTTTTCGATTAATAATAATGAACAATAAGCCTGCATTTAAAGTAAGGGGAAAATCCAAAAACCTTACATTTATTTATGTTACAACGCGGGTACATCAGTCTTATTCAGTGGCGTAGCAAGTCAGCCCCGGGCCCATATGCAAAAAATGTGTACGAGAATTCGCCTCAGTTCAAGCTGCATATGAATCAATTATATTTTCTTCTTTAATAGTTGCAGCATGAATTTAACATGAATATGTGAAGGCATGTTGAAAAAAACGTTTTGACAAAATCATAATAATACAAACGAATGTCTCAAGAATCGATCAATCAGAGTTCTTTTTTTGGCATAAAAGAATGCCACAGACTTTTTTTTTTTGGGAGGAGTAGGCCTATGGGTGGAATTTTCACATTATATAACATGATTTTATTATCTTAATTTTAACTTTATTCTTAAAATATTATGACATTAATTTAATTTATTTAGTTATTTTTAAACATGGCACAAAAATGCTGCCGTATAGGCTACTGAATGAAAACACAATTTTGGCACATCAGCACAAAAAACTAACCAAAAAATTATAATAAAATAAAAAACAAACAAAAAAAGTCAAAAATAGTGAGGGGATATTACAATTATTTGTTAATAAACTAATGTTTTCTGAGTCAATGTTGACTATCCATCCTCATTGGACTGCCTTTAGAGAGAAATGCATCTTTACGGATTACATAATGAAAGAGTTTTTTGTTTTAAAATAGTAATTTAAAGTTTAAAATAGTAATTTAAAGCATTCTATAGATATATTTATCATGTCGGTGAAGCGCTCCTGCGCAAGACCAAGGCTGCATTTCCCGATAACGTTGTCTCTTTGCTCGCTACGAAGACTCTAAAGGTATATCTTAACTAAAGGTATACCTGTTCTTGGCGTGTTCCCCGAACTATACCTTAGGATGTTGCTTAAGGTAAACCTTCTTACGTGCGACGTTAGCAGGTACTGTCCAATGGCGGTGGTGCTGAATAGGTTGATATCGATGGCTCGAGAATCGATTGTTCAATACAGGAGCTCTTTCACTGCGTTATAGAGCGGGTAAAGTGATGTTTATTATAAAGAAACACTTTAGAAATATTAGAAATTTAATTTATCGGGGCTCACTGCATTTATAAAATAATCCAAATTTCAAACTAAATGCAACCTTAGATATCACACACACACACACACATATACAGTATA
>NW_015505296.1:838752-839606 GCF_001515645.1 Sinocyclocheilus grahami | reverse complement strand
ATTTTGTCAATGCAAGGTAGATGTTTAATATATGCGAATTTGCCATTGTACTATTTTATGGCTGATGTGTTTTAATTAATAAGATAATAAACCACAAACTACGAACGTTTTAAAGTAGCCTGAGGGGAAATCCATAGGCTATTTATTTGTGTTAAACGCGAGTAAAACATATCCTTATTTATTTTGTTAATAAAAGTTCAAAGTTTAATGTTTTTTTTGTTATTGTTTTTTTCGATTAATAATAATGAACAATAAGCCTGCATTTAAAGTAAGGGGAAAATCCAAAAACCTTACATTTATTTATGTTACAACGCGGGTACATCAGTCTTATTCAGTGGCGTAGCAAGTCAGCCCCGGGCCCATATGCAAAAAATGTGTACGAGAATTCGCCTCAGTTCAAGCTGCATATGAATCAATTATATTTTCTTCTTTAATATTTGCAGCACGAAATTAACATGAATATGTGAATGCATGTTGAAAAAAACGTTTTGACAAAATCATAATAATACAAACGAATGTCTCAAGAATCGATCAATCAGAGTTCTTTTTTTGGCATAAAAGAATGCCACAGACATAGTAGGCCTATGGGTGGAATTTTCACATTATATAACATGATTTTATTATCTTAATTTTAACTTTATTCTTAAAATATTATGACATTAATTTAATTTATTTAGTTATTTTTAAACATGGCACAAAAATGCTGCCGTATAGGCTACTGAATGAAAACACAATTTTGGCACATCAGCACAAAAAACTAACCAAAAAATTATAATAAAATAAAAAACAAACAAAAAAAGTCAAAAATAGTGAGGGGATATTCAATTATTTGTTAATAAACTAATGTTTTCTGA
>NW_015505296.1:836351-837886 GCF_001515645.1 Sinocyclocheilus grahami | reverse complement strand
AACTTTATTCTTAAAATATTATGACATTAATTTAATTTATTTAGTTATTTTTAAACATGGCACAAAAATGCTGCCGTATAGGCTACTGAATGAAAACACAATTTTGGCACATCAGCCCAAAAAACTAACCAAAAAATTATAATAAAATAAAAAACAAACAAAAAAAGTCAAAAATAGTGAGGGGATATTACAATTATTTGTTAATAAACTAATGTTTTCTGAGTCAATGTTGACTATCCATCCTCATTGGACTGCCTTTAGAGAGAAATGCATCTTTACGGATTACATAATGAAAGAGTTTTTTGTTTTAAAATAGTAATTTAAAGCATTCTATAGATATATTTATCATGTCGGTGAAGCGCTCCTGCTCAAGACCAAGAGGACAGAAAGCGCATCCTGTTTGTTTTCCTTATTTTAGAAAACCACAAGATTTTGTTGATATTGTGAGTGCACACAAATACAAATAGACCCTTTGCCATTCTGAATGATGTATACTATTACCTTTATGAGCAAAAATGACGGCGTATTTTTAAGTTTCCGCTGTTCTTAAAAAAAAATGCAAGTGATCGCGCTGGCGCCTCCATGTCCTTTAGCTTCCACTCTCCGCACAAACCATTGGATTTGCACCTAATAGCGCTCATTTATTCGTTCCTTTAAACAACAAAAACTTGAATTTAACAAACATAAAATGTTCCAAACATATTTCTAAATTAACTTAATAAATAAACAAAAATAAATATGACCACTTTGCCATTAAAAACCAAAACTGAACTATTTTAATAGCTGTGTAATGGGGAAGAGAGAGAGAGAAAAGTCACGGTATCCAGTCGGACTCGGGCAGAGAATTCTCATAAAGCTGTTGGACAAGGGCCGGGCCCGTGCAGGGCTCTATTCGTTCCCTCGTTGCCCCCAAACTGCCCGGGCCCATATGCACCTGCATACCCTGCATAACCAGACGCTACGCCACTGATCTTATTTGTTCTTATCTGTTCATAAAAGTTTTATGTTTAATATAAGCGACTTTGTCATTGTAGCATTGTTGATGTTGTGTGTGTGTGTTTTTCATTAAGAGTAATATTGAATCAACCTTAAGAATTCATTTTGTTTCAAGAATAGGAAAGACCTAACATTAAAGATCAGAATAAGCGCTACAGATGTGAGAATGCGAGATTAGTTGCTGCTGAGGTGACGCTCTCGATCTTTCTCTGCTGTCTGTAGAAATTGTTGTTAATTCTTAATTTGGGAACGGCAGAGACATGTTACGGGTTATAATATAATCCAAAAATCATGGCAACAAATGATTTTTTAAGTCAGTTTAATACGTTTAATCAGTTGAAACTATTTTCACAGTCAATTTGATTCACTTAACTCATATTTAACCGTTGCTTCTTGTCATTGTAGGTTTAGGCTACTTTTTCAATGAATTTTAATGAATATACTAATTAATAAAATGAATATTATTTATTTTGTATTACATATTGTTCATTCATTTATTTTTAACACCGCACCCCAATTTTTTTGTGGGCTACACTCCA
>NW_015505296.1:830993-836244 GCF_001515645.1 Sinocyclocheilus grahami | reverse complement strand
CCAGGGGCGACTCCCATAGCAATATGGTAGAGTTGGCACTTAGTGCTCGCCATGGTTCTGGCATGCACTCCCCTCAGCATGGTGGCGTGGGTATACCGTTCCCCATAGCGACTCCTAGAGGACGCAGTTCGTAGTTCCCATGAAAGGGAATGTCTCGGGTTACTTATGTAACCATGGTTCCCTGAGTAGGGAACGAGACACTGCGTCCTCTAGGTTTCTTGCCATGCTGCGGACGCAAGCTTCAGATGAAGAAGTGAATGATGTGTGCTCCCGGCGCCTATTTATACTATAGTCGCACCGTTAGTGACGTCATGGCTGTCGCCGGCCAACGAGTTGGTGTTTTTTCAATGTATGCTTCAGACACGGATCATGACGAGGCGTTCCCCATAGCGACCCCTAGAGGACGCAGTGTCTCGTTCCCTACTCAGGGAACTATGGTTACATAAGTAACCCAAGACGTTTTCCTGGCTGAGTCAGATGAGATGCATTCATCAGCAGACTGTGTCACTCGACGCCTTCATTATCTTGTCCGCCGGTGTTCAAGCTAGACCTGCGGAATTCCCAGGGATGAGCAGTGGCCTCTTACTCTAATCAGAGCTCACAAGAGCCTTTTGATCCGCTGCTTCCCTCTCTACTGCACACTTCATCACCTTTATTTTCTGCCATAATTGCATGTGAAAGATCCCCCTTTGATAATGCATTCATGCCAAATCCCTATCTGAGAAGAGTGTCGAAAAGTGTCATGTGCACTGTCTGCCCAGAGAAAAAGGACGCCCGGGCACCTGCGGAAGACAAACACATTTCTCACAGACATGACGTATCTATCATCCCTGTGCAGGATATGAGCTGCTCTGTCAACTTAATGTTGAGGAGGAAGAGAGACATCGAGTGGGAGGGAACGACAGCAGGACAGACCGAGCAGACTCGCTTTGCATGGCAGGCAGACAGACTAGGCAAGTCCCACGACTCTCTGACCTACGCTCGCATACAACTGATCAAAACCTCTGGAAACAACAAAGGGTAAAAAAAGGAGCAACAAAACACTATAGCACTATCATAGTAATACTTTGGGTTTTTTCCCCCATGTAATATAACAATACCATGGTTTACAAGTCATTTACTAATATCATAGCATCAGTATTATGTACATTTTCTGAAAAACAGTAATATTTGAAACCTAACAAAGTTCTTTTAGTGAATGCTTTTGCTTGAAAAGTATTTACATAAAATGTTGTGCTATATTTTTTAAATCCCAACTTCTGTGATATTTAGTTATATAATAAAAAAGCATATTTAAGGCTTGAAAATTATATGCACACTGAAAAAGAATTTATGAAAAATAAACACTTGTATTCAGCAACAATGCACCAAATTGTTTAAGTGTTACAGTTTTGAAAGTTACAGTTTTAAATTGTTACAAAAACAATCTATTTCAAATAAACGCTGCCCTTCAAAATTTTGTTCATCCAAAATAATCCTAGGGGGAAAACAGTATCACTATTTCCACAAAAGCATTAAGCAGCACACCATTTTTCAACTGATATTTTCTGAAGGATCATGTGGCAAAATGCAGCTTTCAAAGGACTAAATGACATTTAAACAACAACAACAACAACAACAAAAACGGTTATTTAGAACTGTAATAATTTTTCATATTTCATAATATTGCTGCCTTGGTGAGCTTCTTTCAAAAAAAAAACTATACTGGCCCTGACCTTTTCAATGGTCGTGTGTAATCCGTATATAATACTCACTTCCTCTCTGAATCAGCTCACTAAATGGAAAGTGAAACTAAAAATTTAAGTGAAACTTAAAGGCAAAGATAACAGTAACAATAAGATTTACAAAATCCTTAGGAAACACTACCACAGTATTACAATCTGACACAATTGCAACATTTTTGTAGGGACGATCATGTGAAGAAATCTAGCTACCTAAGAAATGTGTCACTCTTGGTGTTTATTCAAACACAGCTTCAATAACAACCCCTACAACAATGCCTATCAGATGTGGCCCAAAAATGGCTACGCTGCTAGTCTGTCACCACGTCCAACTAGAGACGAAACACAAACGCAGAATAAATATTCCCTCAATGTGAAGTCGTCGCCCACATCCGGCTCTCATTCCGGAATGTGCCAGAACCGCTGCAAGATAAATGAACGCTGGAGAATGAAGGGAAACAGATCCCCTATCTGGCATGGCACTATTTACTGACATTAAGAATGATAATATCCATCAACAGGCTGTCAAAGCCCCAAGTGGGCTGTGGGAAGAACAAAGGCTTCGACTGTCATCCTTTTCAGATGCTGACAAGGAGATGTTGATGTACCTGCCATTCAGGTGCAAATAATGTCATCACCCGCATTGGGATCAGGGCTTTTAACTGCGCCGAGGCGATGAGTAACCTGTGCCAGGGCCTCCTCCCTGTGGCAAAAACGAGCTAATGAGCTAGCCATCAACATCCAATTAAACAGCTACGGGAAAAATAAAGGCGGAAAAAAACAGATCAACATATGTCCATATTCCACTCTACAGCGTGTGAAATAGGGCTGCGAGTTAACAGTTTGGCTGCTAACAGAGACAAAACAAAACACGAGGCAGCTTCAGGAGGCATCTGTATAATTACTGTTGGCCATCTTTCAAGCCACCCTCCTCTCAGGAAAGAGATGTGTGACAATATATGACAAGAAAGCAAACACGCTTCCCCAGCAGAATAATAGAAGGCATCAGCAGTGTACCAGACACACCTGTCTGGCTCTGAAAACAATGCCACGCTGCCTATTTATTAGGTGCCAGAAAAGTTTATGTTTGTTCTGTGACAGTGACAGCAACTTGATCCCTTTCATTATTTGGGGATCTCAAGCTTGAGAGAGGGGAGGAGAGAAAAAAGTCTGACTCTCAATTTTTTTTTCTTATTATTATTTTTTTTACCAGCTTGCAGTGAGTTCTCTTTCTTCCTGATAGCTGTCTGCCATGGTGTCAGAAGACAAATAACAAAGACTGTCATCCAGCGGAGGAGAGATCCTGCTCATGTTCTCTGGCAATCTTCCACTCATTGGTCCACTCCGTTTCTTAAAACCGTCAGGACGCAGCCGCCGCAATTCCGGTGCTTACCTGTTCTGCAGCCATCGCAGTTTTTGATAAGTCATTATAGTTTGATTGACAGTCATTGTGCTGTCTAAATGATGTTGTGAGTTTATTGTGACACTATTGGCAGCTCAAGAGAGAATGACACCGTTCTCGCTCAAATACGACACTGTCTATACAATAGAGCGAAATTGCGACTGTCAGACGAATCAAGCGCTAATTGCAGCGATGCATCTATTTTGAGACGTAGTCCATTTACATTTCTAAACTAACTCGCTCTTACTTTCACCTGTCAAACAATAAACAAGCCCAACCATTCTTGCTATCATCAAGCTCAAATGAAACATAATGCCACCTATCATCTACCTCAGAGTACGGCGGCATCTGTTTGCTTGCTAGATAGCAGACAGCTGAGAAAGACAAAAAGAGGAAGCTGTTTGCGGGGATGTTAGGAGGGAAAAAATGGGTCAGGTTGCTCGCTGCTGTTTTGTGGCCTTCCCCTCAGTCTACCTGTCAAGTCTGCGCGGCTGACAGAACAGCGCTGACTGTCATTTTAACAGTTAATAATTAGGCCTCCTCTCGGCACCAAACAGGGTGCCACGATGACAAAAGCCAATGGCGCGGTGGCTCCCGCTTTATAAATAGTCTGAAGGGATGATTAATGAGGGTGGCTGGCGAGCTAAAGCAGCAATCTGAGCCCAGACAATGGCCGCCCGCACAGCTGCCGAAAAAAACAAGACAAGCTCTGTCCGGGGATATAATTGAGGAAAGTGACAAAACATTGCGAGTAAATAAATAAATAAATGTTAACCGACAGCTTATGAAGACTTTATTTAACCCCTCACTGCTTTGCAAGCTCCTCATTAACATTGTGACACGCTCGGCTGAGAGCGGGGGTCAGGCTCGCCTTCAGACACGCCGATGCGCCACGAGAGGAAAACATTCTTCAGTGACATACTGCTGAGAGGTGTGAGAAGAGGAAAAATAAAAACTGGGGCCAAAAAAAAACCCACGTCACTGCGGTGAATAGTTTGGAGTTTTCCTCCGAGAGCTGTGCCAAACATTGACTTGCCTTTTGAGTGATTTTGTAGGTAAACAAAGAAAGACTGAGCCTGCAGTAAATGCCCTGGCAGGGGGCCCTCGGTGGGACTGTTAGTGCCAGACTTAGATCATGGGAAGGGCCTAGAATGAGCTGTGGATGTTTCCTCCCAAAACAAAACAGGAAACAGCAGTTGTTTAGTTAAAAAAAAAAATTCTTTTAAAGGCACGCCTAACGGGACTGTTAGTGCCAGACTTAGATCATGGGAAGGGCCTAGAATGAGCTGTGGATGTTTCCTCCCAAAACAAAACAGGAAACAGCAGTTGTTTAGTTAAAAAAAAAAATCTCTTAAAGGCACAGCTAACACAGAATCAAAATTCTGCCATCATTTACATATACTCATGTGATTTAAAACTTGCATGGCTGTAGGGTAAAGGGACCGGACCTTTGAAGTGTAAAAAATAATGAGTAAAAACACACTAAAGGTATCAGAAAATATCTCCACATGGCACAATATTCTAAGTCTCCTGAAAACCTTTTAACCACTACAATGACTGAAGAAGTCAGGGAGTTAAACTACAAATATATATATATATATTTATTTATTTATTCATTAGGGGTGGAACGATACATGTATTCGTACCGAACTGTCACGGTACGGACATCTCGGTTCGGTGCATGAGGCCTTACAACGAATACAGGCAATTCACCCCCAATCCAGAAGGGGGCGCCCGCAGCAATGCAACGCTGTTTGATAACCGGCTGCCAGCAGAAGAACAGCGAATGCCATGAGTTGCGCACTTGAAAACAAAGCCCACTAGACAGTGACCATGTGCTGATTCTGAATGCGTCTCTCACAGACTGACAAAGGAGTATACTTTCAAGGCTTATGCACTCAACTGTTTGTGAAATGGAGCTTTGTGCTCGTGTATCCTACCTCTCTCATTCGCCACAAATCCAAATATTCCATAATATTTCCATATTTGCGATGCAACGTATCTGAATGCTAAACTATTATTTATTATGTAAATTATAGGCTTTGTACTTCAGTCACGTTCCAACGGTGATACAGAAGCAGGCGCGCTGATATTTGGTTCACTGTATTTTTAATAAAGTACCAACTGC
>NW_015505296.1:825955-830838 GCF_001515645.1 Sinocyclocheilus grahami | reverse complement strand
TTCAAGTTGTCAATGTTTGTTCTGATGGTTTGTGTTGTGTGTGTGTGTGTGTGTGTGTGCGTGTGTGTGTGTGTGTGTGTGCGTGTGCGATTGTGTGTGTGTGTGTGTGTGCGCCGGTGCGATCACTTCAACTGTTTTCTTATACCAGCAGAATCAACTTTAAACACTTATTGTCTTATTAATAATGCATCACTGTATAAAGGTCTGCTTTTATTTGTGTACACTCACAATGAAAACAAAACATTGTGCTTTTGTAAAATAAAGAAAACAAATAGGATGTCGCTAATTTTTACTACTGTCTGTTCAAAATAAATGAAAAGAAACCGAGCAGAGTAGATTTTTTTTCCCCTGTTGTACCGAAATCGTATCGAACCGTGACCTCCGAACCGTGACATCTGTGTACCATTCCACCCCTAATATATATATACAGTAGTCAACATTTGAAAGTTCATCAAAGTTCTAAGTCAAGAACAGGTAAGTGTACTAAGAGGAGCCACGGAGGATGTCAAGATTTTTAGGAAAAACTACTAATGTAAATCTTTTATTATTTATTTTAAATAAGCATTTTTGTTGTAAAATGACAATACCTGATCCTCCCCACCCCCCACCCCCCCTCCACTCAAATCATACTCAGTGGTATAGCCAACATGCAGGCAAAAGCCATTATGTTGTCAATTGACAAGAAAATTATTTCACGGAGAGGAGCCCTGTATATACTCACAACTATGTCAAGATCAATAAAAAATTAAATAAAATATGCATTATTTTACCCTGCTTGACATTATGGCATGGCAAGGTTATTTAGCCAAAACTGAACAACCTTGATGAAACTTCATGATCATCATTATTATTGTTTTTAAATCACAACATTGATGTTTTTCCTTGGAAAATAATTTGAACATTTTTTGGATGAACTATTCCTCACAAAAGGAAACTGTGTAGGCGTAGTTAATTGTCTGGTTTTGTTGTATTCCTTGACTTATATACATGCCCACGCAGAATCTGTGCCCTGAACTGTGCAGATTTCCATAAAATTGGAACTAAACTGGAAGTGAAAAATTCACAACGCTTCATACATGTGTTGCTAATACTCCCAGCCACCAACAAGATATCCTCAGTTCTGTTTACCATTTTGAAATTCCTTCTGCAGACCAAAACCCAGCAATTCTGTCTGCTTCTACTTCTAGGCCAAGATCACGGCTGTAGCTTCCATTGAAGTTGATATCGTCACACATTCCGGCTCGTTCTCTGACAGCTCTTGGTCACTGGGCTGAGCTGAAAGCTGAAGGCACAGGCTATCTGCTTCTAATGACAGGGAATGCTTTGATCGCCTCTGCCACCAGCTTGCATGTTCGGCTCTTAAGTATACACATCACACATCAGATGAGTGGCTGTGCTGCCTCCGTCCTCTTTAATGTTTCCTTTTTGTCCCTTTTAAATGTACATGCATTGAAAATGTGACAAATCAATCACAGCACCTCCAAACAACAAAACATCTGTTTTCCTAACTCTTTTTGTCTGGTTTCACCGTCTGACCGACTGGCTAACAATTACCCGAAATATTTTCATGTGCTCTCTCTCGCTCCTCGTTCCTGCCATGTTTCCATTTGATCTGCTTTTTACTTAGCCTCCACTTTTCTCCCCGCCCGCTTCTTCTCGTTCTCCCTCTTGCTCAGACATCGGCGGTTCTCCTTTTAATGTCACTGACAGGAGGTAATTTGCACCCATATATGTTTTCTCTCCAATTACACCATGGCAGCAGTGTGCTGCCAAACATCTCAGTGCTGTGCTGATGGTCACCTCTTTGAGGAGTCCTTCCTGCCTCTGCACTATATTTTTCCTCTTTTTAGATTCTCCCAGAGAGGACTCTGTCATTTGGCTGTCCTTGGTCCAAAGTGTTATTTAACACCTGACAACAAAAGCAGTCGCCGCCTCTGCAACAACATCATTTCGGAATTATTTCCTGTGGGGGCTAGTCTTAAATTTGTCCTGTAGTCTTGAGGACAAGCCTATATGGCACAATGACTTTCTCATAAATGTGGCACAAAATTCAATGGTAACACTTTGAGACAATTACTAACTAACAGAAGAATTATACTTAACTCCAATTACGCAAATGCTTGTTTTCTTATATGTTGGTTTTGGACCTACTGTCATTAATTAGGTGAAATGGAGATGAAAATGGAAAATATGCAATAAAACTATACAAGCATGCATTCAGGTAAGAGTCAGCTCTGTTATCAAGTGTATTAACAGAAAATTAATTTTTTTATTGTGGTTGTCATATATTTGTTAAATGACTCATATTTGTTTTAATTTGTTCTTTAACACGTTAATTAGTTTGTTTGCTTGTTTTTTTTTTGCAGGCAAGATATCTACAGCTAAACAAACAAACACTTGCAAATAAAAACTGACTAGCACTGACTTCCCCTATATTACATGCAAAAGATAATTCAGTGAATCATTAAGGAAATAATTCCATGAGTGTAGCTGGAAGCAGCATCTAAGATGTTACGTTTCTTTGCAGAGGAGAATCATCAAGTGAAAGAGGAGAAGAATAAAGAACTCAATCAACTGAGCAGAAGGTGCCAGCAATACGCTTTTTGATTTGTCTGTCACCTATTTGTGTGTGAACATTCCCAATGTGTTTGTCATGTCAAAATTATTAACAGCTTCACTGCTCCACAATGAAAAAAGTAGCTGTTTTTGAACCATGTCTGCTTTTCCTGAAATCAGGATACCTTAAAATATAGGATAAATTCAAAAAAAAGTGTTTTAATTAACAACTAAAGAGATAAAACTCAACCGTGTCAATTTAATATTTTAGTACTATATAAACAGATGTACTAATGTGAAACATTATTCATTATTTACACTAAAGAACTTATGCAAATTAGGATGCAGATGAAACTAAGTCTGTCAATCAATATTAAGATAAAAAAACTCAGATTGTTTTTCCTGCAAAATGCCCAAAATAACTCCATTACAGATAATGATCTTTCACAACTGGCATTAATGTGTCTCAAAACCTCTATGATCTGATAATATCATCTATTTGATAGTGAGGCGGGTTAAATGAGTTTCTCGGTTGAGCGTGTAGTTCATGAGAACATCAAGCATGCCTTATGAGCAGTTCTCAAACAATATTCCTTAGACACACAATTTCTGAGGACTGCTTGGATCTCGTTAAATTTGAATGCAGTACACAATATGCTATCTTCCTAAAACTTCATAATTAGTCTAATTTACTTGATTCTACACTCTTGCTCAGAGCTGTTATGTTGATCAAAGACAAAGTAAAGTGATGTCAAGGGACTGGTGCCTCCAATATCCAAGATACAAAACCACTGAATCAATGGAGCAAAACAGACAGCACTGCTAAGTATAGCTTTAAGCAAACCTTAGCGCCAAATACAAAAACTTCAATTGAACCCATTGATATCGACATGAAAAATGCATGATTTCAGGAAAGTTCTTTTATCTATGACAAAAGATCAATAGCGGGAAGGGGTTATGAAATCAAAGCTGTTTTGCTAGTCATGCAACCAAAAAAAAAAGCTTTCTTTTAAAAAAATGGTAGAGCACAATATTATAAAAGAAAGGGTTTGAGAAGAATGATTACAGCTGAGTGTTTTAAACTTTCCAATTCAGCTATGCTGTTAGTCAATAAACAAGACAAGAGAAGTCAAATCAGTTTAAAGCTCATCTGACATGACATTCAACCTCAAACAATTAATAAAGATCGGTTAAGAGAAGTTCTGTTAAGCAGAATTCATTATTAGATCAGGTCAACTGTGTCATACCAATGTGCAAATGTGTTTGACTTCATTTACAGTGTGACTATTTTTATATATCTCCTGCAAACAAGCGCACAATGGGTTTGAAGAGTGCCTGGCTGCGATGTCTATTGGAGCGTCACTCATCTGTCATCAGAATTAAAATAAGTTACAGATGAGTGATCTGACAATAAGACTGACAAACTAGAGAAAACAAATGTTGAAAAGATGACGTGACAGATCATTGGAGACGCAATTTGCACTTCTGCTTTTCGGGTTTAATTTTGACAAGGTGTACTGACTCTTAAAGGTTTGAGAATAGAAGGAAATTAAATACATTCATTGTTCAAGCCAAAGGATGATAAATAAGGCATCCATTATATGACATCCGAGGCCAACAGAGAAATAATTTCACTCGTCTATATATATATATATATATATATATATATATATATATATATATATATATAGACGAGTGAAATTATTTCTCTGTTGGCCTCGGATGTCATATAATGGATGCCTTATTTATCCTACAGAGTGCACGCATAAAAGACTACGTGATGAAGTCTGGTTAGACAACACAGGCTTTAGTGCGCGTGCGCATTTAGAGTGTGTTCTTTCACTGCATGATTCAGTCTATTAATATGCATTAAGAATAATCACATAATTCAAGATAAGGGGGAAGAAAATGTATATATTTATATCATTTCATACAGTTAATCAATATCACACGAAGAGTGCCATTTTTTTTTAGTATCTTTTCATTTTTTTAAATAATTTCAAATATCAGTATTCAGCATTTCATGTTTTAAATATCAAAACATTATTTATGCATTTGTAACTGCAGGTTAAAGCATTCCATGTCCCTCTAAGCTGCATTAACATGTGTAAATACATCTAAATGCCACTTCATATGCAACTTCTGCAAAGATTAATTTTGTTTATTGATTTCATTTGTTTAGTAACAGCCAATATTTATTATTATAATTGACTGATTAAATGTAAGAATTTGACTCAAAAGATTATGCACACTTTTAGAAAAAATGGCTTTATAAAGGTAAAAATGCCCATAAAAGGTAAAAATCAATTTAAACTTATTGGAAAAGA
>NW_015505296.1:760006-825831 GCF_001515645.1 Sinocyclocheilus grahami | reverse complement strand
TATATATATATATATATATTAGGGATGCACCGATAGTACTTTTTCCAGTACTCGCCTGATACCTATACTATTATTTTTGTTACTTGCCGTTACCAAGTACCGATACCAATATTTTCATTGCATTTGTACATTTTTTTAAATATTGATAAACCAAAAGAGTATGTATAATGTTAGTTGGTTAACTTAATTTATCAAATAGATACAGTCAAACCAAAATTTATTTACACAGCTTCAACATTTCACACATTAGCACAGTTTATTCGCTATAGTTTAGAAAATTATTCATACAGCTGTCAATATTTACACAACTATCAATACTTTGTCGGGTGACCCTTAGCCTTAGTGACAGCATATAGTCTCCTGGGCATGCTGTCAACCAGCTTCATGCAAACCTCAACTTTAATTTTTTCCCAGACTCGGTCTGAATAAGTTTTGGTCCCAAATTTGTATCAATTTTACTGTTAGTCCACTGTATGAAGATTTTTTGGGTATAATATATCACAGTTTAGTTTATTTTGCTATTCTCACTTTACATAAATGAACTATAGTGTCCTACACCCACTAGTAAAAAAATATCTGGTCTCCGAATAATTTTTGGTTTGACTGTATATCCTTTTATTTTCACACTTAATTATGCCCATTAAAATGTATTTTACAAGTTTCTGTTACTTTCACTGTTCATTTTTTTTCTCTCTCTATGGTAGCCTACATCATCTTTAATTTAATAGCATTAGAGCTGCTCCATTGCAGCGGCTTAGTACTGTAATCACGCGCTTTGTTGTAAAAATGCAGGGAACCACTCGCTATAAATCTCCTAACTGTGATATTTTCATAAACAGAAGTCGCGTTTTTTTCATCTGAAACGTGCAGCAATTTATTTTCCAAAGCCACTCATATAATGCAGAAACACTAATGAAGCAAGCAAAACACAAGTACTGTACAGCCTAGCGCATTTCACACAGGCTGTTATTAATTTCACTTTCGCCAGAAAGTCGTGTATGCTTAAGGGTAAAAATAAATTACGTTTATAGTGAATGCAGAGAATATATAATGAATATAATTGTCTTATATTTACGATTTAGTTTTAATCCAAATGATGCGTGCTAAGTGAGTAAACAACAATAAAGATCACACAACAGAAGTGCATGCTCTCTCTCTCTCCCTAACATTAAGTAACTTGTGCATTGTTTTACTTACTTCTTTTTGACATATCCGACCAAACTACAAACTTTCCAGTGATGTCTGTGAGAAAGAGATATTCACTCGACAAGCTTGCGCATCTGTGCCGCCGCACGCTCAATCCACTCAGCGTGCTTTGCTTACCAGCTGGCGCAAATCAGCTATACAGGCGTTAATACTGAATGTTTTATATTCATTGCATAGATATACTTCGTAGACATCTTTAATCTCTAATAACTCCATTCTGCTGTCTGTTGTCAGTGTTTCTTTGTCTGAATATGGCACTTATCACATGCTGAGTGGTATCGGTGTTTGGTATATATATATGTTCCAATTTATACAGTAAAGAAAAAAAAACTGTCTGTATACACAGTGGTCAGCAACAGAACAGGCTGAGACAAAATAATAAACTGCCAGAATGCATCTTGCAACCATTAATTTCCATTTTTGTGCTTAAAGATAAAATGCCTCTACATTCTAAACGTTTGACAGAAAGGAACCCTTTCTCATAAGCATCTTTCTCATTTGAAGATGCTGAGAGGCATAATTTTGTGGTAACATCCACTCCAACTTGTCCAAAGCTAGTTTTGGATGAAAACTGTGGCAACCGCTGTAAGTCAAGAATCACTTGTCCAGCACAGAAAGCAGAGACATTCAGAGAGTATATGGGGACGCACAGGGCCTGGACACTTAGGGCACGATGAGGGAGAGGGCAGATAGCAATCAAAGCTCTTCAGATTCATGTGCCGTGCATACTGGAAGCCTAAACAAGGCCCATGTTTTCATTTCCATACGCCATGCTCCGTCTTTTCTTCTGACAGAGATAAGATGTATAAATTATGAGCAGCTGACAAAGTCGACTCCAGCGCCCGAGGCTGCTCATCAATCATGTCTTGTGTGTCAGCAGGTAAGTGATGTGGCCCCCGGAGGCACAGCCCATTCTTAGGTGGAGGGGGAGAGAATTGGTGGGTGAGAGACAGGAAGAGAGAGAGAGAAAGCAAGAAGAGTGCCTGTCAGAGCTCCAGCTCCATCGGCAACTGATCCGTATTTAGCAGACTCTTTAAAAGAACAACAGCAAAAACAGCCATGACTTAAAACACAGGTTCTCAACCTTGAGGTTAAACTGAATTTATGGTAGTTTTAACATTTGAGTGTCATTTTTAGCCGCATCTTAAATATGTAGTTTATCTTGTATGTAAAATTAAATTCGAAAAAGTTCCAAATCTGTATTTACTTTATTTTCTAGAACACGAAAGAAAATATGTTAAAGAACGTTTTTCTGTCAATATAATGAACGTCAAAGTCCAAAAAATAAAAAAATAAACTTTTTGATGGCAAATGATGGCAATTTAATTTTTGAGTCACTGCAAAATGGTGAACATACAGAGAGCCCTAAAACTGCTGGTACTGTTTGCTGGAACGTATTTGTGCAAAGCAGGATTTAGTGCTTATTTGCATCAAGACAAAATAGCAATCCAAGTTGGATATAACAGCAGAGCTATACTTTTTCCAAAGCTGCACAACTTGACAGAGATCTTAAAAACACTCGAGGCAATAATAATGAAACTAACAAAACAGTTAAATAATAAAATGCAATTAAAAAAACAAAACATATACACAGTGGGTACGGAAAGTATTCAGACCCCCTTAAAATTTTCCTGCAATATAAAAAGAGTGAAACATTTAAGGGCGTCTGAATACTTTCCGTACCCACTGTATATATAAACTTAAATGTATTTTGATTTAGCTAGTTCCCAAGGAAACATTTCTCATTTTAATTTAGTTGTACTTGATGTACTAAAATAACTAAAACGGACATAAAAATAATAAAAACTATATATTCATAATAGGAAAAAAACTGACAAATATACAAAATTACTAAAACTTAAAAAAAATAAAATAAAATAAATAAAGATTACTATAATTTATAATTTACAATAAAAACAGAAAATATAAAAATGTAAAAATTCAAACAATGAACAAAAACTATAATAGTATCTAAATAACACTGCCTTAAAGTAAATGTAAAAATGGATCCTGAGGATCAAAATGTTGAGAATCCTTGATTTGAGGAGTTCTGTTCAGATGTTCCACATTAAAGGGGCGTGCACTACACTGATGTGACCTGATAAAGGTCCCTCAATGGTAGTAAAAACCAGAAGTCTGCTCTCCAGAAAGGCCACCGCTGGACCACCCAGTATCTGTGAGGGTGGAACAGCAGACTCTTCCTGAAGGCCCTTATGTTGCCATGGATATATGTGATGAAGCACCATAAGTCGTCTCTCTGAGTGTCGGCTGAAACCAAAGTCTGCTAATGAATGCGTAAACAACACCGCTGAGCAAAACAAGAGCTATGGCACATGTTCGCACCTACGGCAAAGCCAAGCAGTCAAGCCTCTCCAAATTACAGTAATAAGTGCTGATTTAAACCACAGTCCACCACACTGGTGAATGCCACATTTAACAAATGTTAAACGACTCAACCCATGAAGAATGTCTTCCCTGTTTGACAAAATGGCATTCATGTAGAGCAGGAGAAAGGGCAGGATCAAATTTCATGCAGAACACTGAGTGCTGTGAGATAAAGGAAATGAGACAGCTCTCAGGGGAAATGACAGGTAAAACACAGATGTTTACACAGCACCGTGCTAGAGAATACGCTTGGTTATTTCATCCTTATCTGGCTCTCCCGGGCATGGAGCATAATCTGTGAGAGTGGATATATCAGCGGCTGTGGCAGAGTATAGATCAGAGACGCAGCATGGAGGCACACATATACCTGCAGCGGCGTGGCCTCGTTGTGACATGCACTGTGGAAATACGCTGAGGTCACAATCCGTGCTGCTCGGGCCTGTGGGCAGCGTTAAACAAACAGAGACTGAGAGGGGGTGACATAACACCACAAGAACACACTGCGCAGAGATGCCCTAAACATGCCTCTCGTGGAGTTTAGCCCTGAGGGGACAACATTTTAAACTGACAACATGCATTAAAAGTAATTATAAAACAGGATGGTCAATACAGCTAAAATACACAGTATAGTAATAGTCATGATGCTAAATACCTCTTCAAAGGCCACTGTATATCACTGCATGATCACTGGGTAATGTTCCTTTTTTATTTTTTTATTTTAGGATTGTTAGGATTAATAAACTCTTAAATGGAATAATGAAACATTTTTAACCATAAAATTAACTTACTATGAAAAGTTCTAAAGGACTTGACCTTCTTAAATACATTTAACAATTAAAAAAATCACATACCACATCATTTTTATATACTGTTGTAGTGATATTTGATTCTTTGCCGTAAAGAGCAAATGTTATATTATAATATTAATAATATTTGCTGTTAACACAGCTAAAAAGAGAGGTTGAGGATAATTTGATCAAAATACAGTAAAAACGGTAATAGTAAATTAATAATAATAATAAATATTATTATTATTCCAATTCAAAATAACTGTATTCTATTTTAATATACAGGTGCATCTCAATAAATTAGAATGTCGTGGAAAAGTTCATTTATTTCAGTAATTCAACTCAAATTGTGAAACTCGTGTATTAAATAAATTCAATGCACACAGACTGAAGTAGTTTAAGTCTTTGGTTCTTTTAATTGTGATGATTTTGGCTCACATTTAACAAAAACCCACCAATTCACTATCTCAACAAATGAGAATATGGTGACATGCCAATCAGCTAATCAACACAAAACACCTGCAAAGGTTTCCTGAGCCTTCAAAATGGCCTCTCAGTTTGGTTCACTAGGCTACACAATCATGGGGAAGACTGCTGATCAGACAGTTGTCCAGAAGACAATCATTGACACCCTTCACAAGGAGCCACAAACATTCATTGCCAAAGAAGCGGGCTGTTCACAGAGTGCTGTATCCAAGCATGTTAACAGAAAGTTGAGTGGAAGGAAAAAGTGTGGAAGAAAAAGATGCACAACCAACCGAGAGAACCGCAGCCTTATGAGGATTGTCAAGCAAAATCGATTCAAGAATTTGAGTGAACTTCACAAGGAATGGACTGAGGCTGGGGTCAAGGCATCAAGAGCCACCACACACAGACGTGTCAAGGAATTTGGCTACAGTTGTCGTATTCCTCTTGTTAAGCCACTCCTGAACCACAGACAACATCAGAGGCATCTTACCTGGGCTAAGGAGAAGAAGAACTGGACTGTTGCCCAGTGGTCCAAAGTCCTCTTTTCAGATGAGAGCAAGTTTTGTATTTCATTTGGAAACCAAGGTCCTAGAGTCTGGAGGAAGGGTGGAGAAGCTCATAGCCCAAGTTGCTTGAAGTCCAATGTTAAGTTTCCACAGTCTGTGATGATTTGGGGTGCAATATAGATATTCTAATTTATTGAGATGCACCTGTATTTTAAAACATAATTTATGCCTGTTGTGGCAAAGCTGAAATTTCAGCATCATAACTCCAGACTTCAGTGTCACATGATCCTTCAGAAGTCATTCTAATGTGCTGATTTGCTGCACAACATTTCTTTTTATTATCAATGTTGAAAACAGTTGTGCTGCTTAATATTTATTTATATATTTTTTTTGTGTGTGAAAATGGTGACATTTGTTTTCAGGATTCTTTTATGAATAGAAAGTTCAATTAAAAACATGTGTGATTTTTTTTTTAAACAAATTTTACAAATGCCTTTACTGTCACTTTTCAATTTAATGTGTCATTGCTGAATACGTTTTTTTTTCTTAAAAATAAATAAATTAATAATAATAAAAAAAACTTACTGACCCCAAAACTTTTGAACAGTATAAATGTACATGTAGATATTTACAAGAAGTTTATATTAAGTTATTTGCAAGAAAGCAGAATAACACAAATCTATTAAGACATGTGCCCTTATTGCTAAATAAATGAGTTTTCATCTGTTAATGTTAATAAAATTGACATGAAAGAGCAAAGCGCCACTATGAAGGAACGAGTAAATAAATGATGTAAACCACAAGTCATGAGCTCATGGCTATTGCCCGCTCTGTTTAATCAAACTCTGCTCCCACAAAGTGTTCTGGTCATGTGCAGCTGGCCTAAAACAGAGCTGTGTGTTTGTACAAAGTGCAAAGCGAAACATTACTGGATTATCTAACTGAAAATATTTGTACCGGCCAGCGATGACCCCTATTCATCCAACAATAACTCAATGAGAAGTAACACGGAGCATTTGATCTGAGTGAGAGATTTTGTGTAAGCAGGTCTAAGCATTTTATTCAGTTAAAGATTTGTTTATTTGAAGATAAACAAGAGTGTTCAAAGAGGCAAGATTTGACGGGTTAGTGAACAGTCAAACCTGGCTTTATGAAAATATGGAAAATACTGGACTGGGAAAATGGGTGGGATATATTCATGAAACAAATCTGTCAGACAGCAGTTGGATTTGTTTCTACAATACTCTCTGTTACAATCTTTAACTGTGGACTGACAACAGTCAATCAAGTCACTGAAAAACTCATCTCACTAAGAAATACATGACGTTACAGAAGTAAAATGGGTTCTGATCTGTGTATCATATAGGTAGTGAATTAAAACAGAAGCCACCCCTTGTCAAATTCCTTCAGAGCTAATAGGAAAAAACAAAACAAAAAAACAAGGAAGTTGATTAACAGCAAGCTCTACTGGGCATGAACTTCCATGGAATCGTACATTATGATGATTTGACACCATAATGAGTGATGAGTGAGCTCTGAGACGAGTAGTATGCATTGTAATGTTCAATTGTGAGTTGAAAAGGCCATTAAAATGAATAGTCATGTCTTTAGAGCCCAGATATTATGTTATAGTGACATGTACAATTGCAGCTCCCAGCAGCCTGTAAAAAAACACATTAATCTTGAGTTAGAATATGAAACCATCACTATATCTTTCAAATGTGATACTGACGGCAAGCTTGCCAGTCTATGTCATGACATAGCTATCCCTCCGTGGAGAGATTATATGACTAATCAAAGACAGCACAGGTTAGTAAATAAAACCTGGATGCATGAATGAATGGAATAAACAAAGACAGAATGGAAAGGTCAAGATGCTTTCTGATGTTAGTGCATTTTTTTATGTGTAAAATAACTAAATTATTAATCAAAATTAACTTTAAAATCAGCACGAATTCAAATGTCACCATATCTGTTTTCTAAATGTTATTGATCTTATTGTGAACAATTCATCCATGCCTAATCCATTTCACTTTTTTATTTTATTTATATTGATTTATTTCATTTTCTTAAATATTTTTTATCATCAAAACTTTAGTGTACTTAATACTATTTATAGTGTTTTACTCAGATTTGGTAAAGATAACAATAAATCAAAACTGACTGTGTACTTTAATGAACATTCCTGTTCCCACTCCTGCTTTTTGAATGGTTCATCAGAAGAAGCATTTACAAAGTAATAGTAGTCTGAAAGAAAAAGTGTTCTGTCGTTAATCAAAAACAGAAATAACTTCCAAAATTTTCCGTTTCCCATACTACACATATCTAGAAGTAGTGTAGTATACAGTGAAGCTGGATGTTCTCACCGAACTTACCAGAGAATCACCCCACGCATATTAGCACAGACAATATTGATCTTCCCTGTGATGTGCAGTTCAAGAGAAGCTGGATGAAAAAAAGTCAGCCGCCATTTTGAAATGGTTCCCCCACTGGGCTACAGAGCGTACTCACTCTCAACACCAAAGAGAAGGAGGCCTGTCATGTCTGGCATGATGAGCTCAAAGTCTGGTCATGGCCTGGAGCGCCAGCAAGGCGTCTGGCCCAAAAGCGGCCTAGAAACAAACAGTCTCCCAAGCGCCTGACAGACACACAGAGAGCTCAGACCAGCCCCACACACCAGACAGGTGTCAGCCAGTCCTGACATGAATGACATCCAGGATTGCCACAAAAACAGCGCTGCAAACTGATGAAAGTCGTCAGAAGCTTCTTTTTTTCCTGATCAGAGAAAACATCTATGTCTAGTCCGTGGCATTATTTTCTTTCTCTCTTTTTTCCCTGTGATAGCACATGCAACCTTTTAGAAGCATTTCCAAGACGTGTATCAAGGAAGGTTTATTTGAGTGACTTGAAACTAACTACAGCTGTGAAAATTAGAAAAACATGAAGTGTTTTGTAGGGACATGTCACCGTTTCGATGTCTACGGAGTGGAGGAGAGCTGTCTGGAAGTCTGATGAGTTATGACAGGATACGGTAAACCTATCTGTTTTAACGGCTGTGTCTTGCTTTACAGCTGAGAAAAGGGCCAGATCCCTTGTGCTTTTGGAAGAGGTGTGATGAAAGTAGGAGCAGCCCACTTATCACATTACCTTAAACAAGCCTGTCGACTGTTGCTTCCAGCTGGCAAGCAAACGCGACAAGGCAGCAGCTATTGTGCCACTGGCAGGCTACTGTTCCCGCTGCCAATATCAGGTGATTCAGAGATATTATTTTATCCCGTGTTGGAGCACAGTGTTACATTTGTGACTTTTATGCACTAGGAGAGGAAGAAAGCTTCAAGAATAGCTTATTGTTGTCAGATTGTATCTCAGCATTCTGTTGGCCCGTCTGGCAGAGGCGAAAGGAGGCTGGAAAGGAATCCGTCCCTCTGCAACACCTGCAGAGAGGGCAGACTGGCTCACATCCACCCTTCCCTGTCAATAGAGCAGCGGCGGTGCCGTAACCCTACTCTTCTTTCGCAGTCCCTCAATGCAACCCGCAGTCCAGAGTATGCTGATCAAACACAATAACCAGACACATCCTTCTCACGGATGGAGTTGCGTGACACAACGTGAGCTCTGCAGCTGACACGCACAGAAGCTTAAGCGCTGAAAGCAGGGCAGTTTCGGGTCGCAACAGAGTTACTACTGTGATTTCACCTCATGACTTCACATCATTTGGAATTTATGGTTTACACAGGGTGAAACTTGATGGCTGCTAGGGGATGTTATCATGCTTGAATAAGTCCAAGTAATGCTTTAATCCTAGCTATTAGCCTTGTCTGTATTATTCAAGGGCCAACATTTATATGGCAAATTCTGACTTACAGTTCAGCCTGAATTAAAATGTCTGAGGTTTATGGCACCCTGGACCTGTTTCAAGCACTTAAAAATATGTAACAACCTTATTCAGGGCAACAGAGCCATGAATCTGTCAGCTCCACAGTGAATGCCAGCTTCCCGAAGGTCACATGCTGGGTATTAATAGCCAGACACTAATGTCAGAAGTCACAACTGTCCTCAACACCTGTGCAATATAATGTTAATTAAAAACAAGATGGAGCCTAGTTCAACATTTCACTGGGTAAATCGTCCTCTTTGGTTACAAATGTCAATACGTTTTTTTTTACTCCACCAACATGAGGAAATCCAAGAAATGACTAAAACTTTCACAATGTCAGTCAAGCTTAAAAATAAGATGCCCTATTTGCCATTCATTAAAGCCCGGTGCTCATTCATCACACCACTGGTTGGTTGCTAAAGCATTGCTAAACAGTTACTAAGGGGCTGTGTGCGGTTGTTTTGTGTTGCTATGTGGTTGCTAGGGTGTTCTGGGTGGTTGTCAGGGTGCTGGTTTTCAGTGTTGCTGCTAGAATGTTCTGGATGGTTGTTCTGTTGTTATGCAGCCTCTAGGGTGATCTAGGGTGCAGTTCCTTAGCGATCCAAAGCAAGCAAGCAAGGAAATAAATGAATAACTGAGTAAACAAACAAACAAATAAATAAAGTTTTATTTAGTCATTTATCTTCACCAATTAAAAAAATAGCTAAACAAGATGATAATTTCAGAGAATTTATTTTGAATGATCTTACCCCATTGGCATATTTCAAGAATTCAACGTGTTACTTATTTTACTTTGTAATTGTTTTTGAAGTTTATTAGCAATTTCTGAGTGAAAATTCTTTCTATACCAATCTACATCTAACAAGATTTAGTGCAGTTTGCTTGTTTTTAAAAAAAAATTGATTCTCTAAAAACAATTCTTACCTTAGACAATTAGTTTTTTTTCTTAGTAATTCTTATCTTAATTAGTAATTGCGTATTTTCTTCCCAGCACAATTATCTAAACACGCATTGAAATTAGAGAAATGAAGAAGCAAAAATGCTTTTTACCCCCACTGTCATATTTTACACATAAATCTAAAATTACTTGGTGCAGTTTATGCATATACACTGCATATATTTAACTTAGACTCGCAACTAATTAAACTAATTTTAAACGAAATAAAGTAAACGTTGTGTAAAGGTGGTTTACATATTTCTTTTACTGGAAAAAAAGACAAAATTACTAATTTGACTCCTTGAGCTGAACATTTGACGTATCTTTCATGTACGTGCACTAATAGTGTAGGATAAGTTTAATAGTGAGTTTTGAGGTTTTGAAAGGGGTCTTTCTCTCCCCTCAATCTCTTTCTCTGTCTCATCTAAGTAAGGGATGAATGTGGTGTGAGTATCACTTGACCCCGCTGACTTGCAGGTGACTCCAGAGGCACACAGGGTTTGCAGTTGGCCTGTGCTCTGATGGCTCAGAGACTCTCTCCTTTCACAGTGTGGATGAGGACAATGGGCCTCCCTCTCCCAGGCCATTCAGCAGTGTGGAGGGCTGCTGGATTAAGAATTCACAGTGAATAATGAACACTATTAACCCTAACAGTCCCAAATATACACACAATACTCATAAATACTGTATTTGTATGTGCTATGTTTCTTTTAGAGTGCAATGCTTATTATAGAGTCGTTAGCTTAGCAACATGCTAATGCCGAATTCTATTTAAATCAAAAGTAAGTCTCTGTTGCACCGTAAAAAGGCATAAAAATTACATGCAGAGTTTTCGTTTTCTGCATTTAAGTATTTATTTTAAAAACAGGGCAATCAGGTATGTTTTTAAAAGGCTAATAGAGCACTGCAGTCATCGTGGCATATTTTTGAATGGCAAAACTTTTTGTCCCTCGACAAAAACCCAATGGGATTTTTTTCATTGGTTCTTGGATTAAATAAATAAATAGAGCTCTAAACCAACAAAAGTTTATGATTCCTATATGTTTTGTTCATCATAATAATCTACACAAACAAACACAATTTTTACAATCATATAGTAAACATCTATACATAGGCTGTAAAAAACACTTTCCTGGAAAGTTTGAGGGAGAAAAAAAAAAAAATCACAAGGGTGCATTACTGATTTTTTTTTTTAAGTTTGTGTTAAACGCAGACCTTGTTTAAACAAAACCCCATTGACTTTAGACGATGGAACTAGAAATGCTAACATGCTAACTCATTTCCGAGTTTTGGTCAACAATCCATCATACCTTCAGCAATAGCTGCTACATGCTAATTCTAATTGGAAGAAGGTGATTAGATAAACATAAAATATGCATATTAATACTAGCGAGCATTTCATTGGGCAAAATGACATATGCCCCAGAGTGCAAGTTATTGTTTAAAAGCTATTTTTTTTACTTTTAAGCGTACACAAGCTTAACAATGGCTAGTGGTTAGACTTTTGTGGTTTAAAGGGTTGCTATTTCAGCAACACAGAAGAAGTTGCCTATGTAAAGTGCTTTAAAACAGTCTTTATGAGTTTCATTTTAAATTAGAATGCAGCTGCCCATGTAGGCAGTACATGGTAAGGCAGCTCACTAATATTTAGAATAGAGTTACATATAAAACAGATGTCTACAACACATATGAACTTCCATTATCCAATCAGCACTGCAGTCTTTCATCAATATGTTAATGACTGGTCAGCTCTGACCCAGTGCCGATGAGAACAGAGATGCAGTGCACTTGTCTAGTTAATCTCACACAGGCCTTGGATTTGAAATCTCACTCCACCATGTGCTCATGTGTGCAGATCTACCTATTAGCACAGGTTTACCCTGCCTGACCCCTCACGACAGGAATTATATACCCATCCGCCTGGCGAGGAGAAAAAGGACCGAAGCGATGCTTCTGTAGGCCTCGTGTATCGGCATGGCTCTCGACGCTGCATCATTCACTCCGTTTTCTCATTAATCTTCTCCATCCAAATACCTAAATGACTGCTTTTATGGACACATTTACCGTTCACATACTCATTCGGTTTCAGCAGCCCGAGGCTTCTTGTACTCTGGTTCTTCACCATCCACACAGGCTGTTTATTTACTGCTGGGCTTGTTAGTAGCCATTAAACTCATCTAAAATAAAAGTCACCATTGTCAAACAGTAATCCGGTTTATTCAATGGCTTGTCTCGTAAATAGAGAATATTAATTGACTAATGCAATTACGTCATAAGCAGGGCGGCAGCATACATATGCAGCGCTGAGAGTGATTGATTATTTTATGGCATTCTGAGCAGCTATATTCTTGTTGGGATCTCATAAAGCACTGCTACATCTGGATATAACAATGCTGGGATGACAAGTGGGCTAACCGGAGATGGGGAAATGCGAGCTGTCTGATGGCTAACGATCAAAAAACAAAACAAAACAACAAATAGGCACCAACGCTAAGAGTATTGAACTTAAGCGCTAGATTAAAAGAATCTGTACGCGATGCTGTCACCAGCTGTTGAATTTCCTCCTCCCTCCTTAACATAACAGGAGGTCAAACAATATGAAGGTTATCGGCGGCCGTATCAAAATAAATTACGCTCAGGAGTGTCTCTCGCTGTCGCGCAGCATCTTAATGATGCAAAGTTAACACACACTAAATAACAGTGCCTCCTAGCATTGACAGCCTCAGAAATAATTGACCAATATGTTGCAGGCTGAGATACAGTGGGCTAAGAATCCAATCGTGCAGCTGACAGAATGCATTGAGCATGCCACTAAATTCTGCATTATACACAAAGAACTGGCAGGTCAGGGAGCTGACTCCTGTGAGCCATTATGTGATGCCATCAATGAGGCTAAATTACCTGCCTCTCCACAATATGCTCCAGTTAACTAATTTCCTGACAGCTCACTGTCTCACAAGAAAAGCACCAAATTCGCTAGCTGTCAGGTGCATGATGGACTATTCCTCTTTTTCATTCGCTTCCTCTTTTTGAAATGGCACTCCTCACAGCAGCCCCTTCAGCAAGAATATGTGGAGATTCAGTGCAAATGCACAAGCAATGAAGTAAACCAGATTATAAACAAAGCCCAGAACGTGTATTAGCTGCTATTAGACATGGGCGAACGATGCCGAACGGAAAATGAGAAAGTGCAAATTACTGGCAATTTTTCCAATATTTGAAAAATTTACATACGAGGTGCGCTATAAATCACGCGATCATTACGTTTCGGCCCACAGATTCGTCGCTGTCGTTCACGTTCCCTCCCGACTGAAAAACAAAAAGCCTACAAAAGCTTCGCCTCCACAATGAGGCAGTGGAAACCGAATCCTCAGGTAGTCAAAGTCGACTTTTCCCTGCCAGAACACGAGC
Source organism: Sinocyclocheilus grahami (assembly GCF_001515645.1). NCBI lineage: Eukaryota > Metazoa > Chordata > Actinopteri > Cypriniformes > Cyprinidae > Sinocyclocheilus > Sinocyclocheilus grahami. Next base: position 812,253 of record NW_015505296.1, on the reverse strand, counting down.
CCTGGTGAGCGCACAATAGCGGCAGCGGCGCTGTCGAATCCTTCCTTAAAGCGAGCCCGTATTACCAAACAATGCCGCTCGACAAAAAGAGACACCCACCAAGGAGTAGAACATTGTCTGCTTAAAGTTCACAATGCATGCCAGCGTTTGTCTGCGTCACCTTTTCTTCTTGCTCCTTTCTTCTGTGCACTATGTGTATATGTTCCTTTACAGAGGTGCGCTATCATTATCTCAGGAATGACAGTAGGTGGAAACGCTATCTTTCATTACACACGAGCATAAATAGTGTAATCTATCAGCTCTGTCAATCAGGATGATTGATTACGGCCTGTCAGAGAGGAGAGTGACATATTAGAAAAGTTTTGTTAACAATGCCTATTGCAAGTGGGGCCTGCCACAGAGGCAAGTGATTAATGTGTTGTCAGGCTGTAATCTCACACCGCTGGCTAATGAGGCAAGAATTTATCATCTTTACAGACTGGCAGATGTCAGAAGGAAAGGAATCCAAAGTGCTGGAAACAATATACGGTTTCTTACCGGGCCTGACGTGTCTGACAAGCTTTAAAAACCACAAAGAGGCCTTGTGTAAGCAAAAACTTGAATAGGGCAACTTTCCTTTTGGCATCCTCCTCGAATTCTGCAAGTCAACGAGTATTGCTCTGAGCGAAGAGTTCCCATAACTTCAGCCCCTTTTGTCAGGCCAGTCAAAGTGCTGCTACAAAGAGCTTTTCTATTACTCCTCCATACACAACGTGTGAAATTTACGCACCTAGTTCTTGTTCATGCACAATTCTCTTAAAAACTCTAAACATGCATATATATGTATATATGCACACATGGAAAAACCTTCTTAACTCATTAAAGTAAAATAAGAGAAGCGGAGGTGTAAGGTGATTTTTAGTAGCGGTGCACTTAGAAAAGAGCTGAGTGGGAATCGGTCGCGGAGGCTTGTTTGGGTTTGACCAACCCCTGTAATAAGAGTTCCTGCGGCCTCTTTGGCTCCAGCTCTCCTGCAGGTCTGAGATTCAGAACCCCAACAGGGAGCCACTGACATGGGGTGAGAAAAGCTCAGAGCCCCCTGGGACAGAAAAACACTCAATCTCTGTCACTGCCACCAAGCACTGCATACAATTAGTGCTGCTCTTTAACATGCAGCACACTGCTACATGTGAATATGAAGATGTTTAACCTAAAGTTTGTTCAAACAAAATACTTATTTTACTTAAAAAGGAAATAAATAACATACAGTGGGGTCCAAAAGTCAAAATTTCAAAGTCAGTCATTACAAATTATATTATCAATATAACAATTAGAAAACTGAAGGGAAACATCTGAATTTCAGAATTTATTGTAGTTTACTTGAATGAGCTTTTTTGAAAACCCTATGATCATGTTATTTGGTATGATTTCATAATCTCAATATTTTTTAAATTATTTTGTAATAAATTGGTTAGGATTATTTTATACTAAAAGTTTGTTTAAATACAAATAAAAAAACTGATATTAACAATCATATACACTGGAGTTTTATTTAAACACACAGAGTATTTAAAAAAATATCCTAAACAAAATGTATTACTAAATCATGAAGAAATATTATGATTATGAAATTATATTTAAAATGAACAATATTTATGGATAATCATTTATATACTGTATAGTCAGGAATTTAGAACTATTTGCACCAGTGTTTCCATTTAATCAAAGTTGCTTGAATGAGCTTTTTTGAAAACCCTATGATCATGTTATTTGGTATGATTTCATAATCTCAATATTTTTTTAATTATTTTGTAATAAATTGGTTAGGATTATTTTATACTAAAAGTTTGTTTAAATACAAATAAAAAAACTGATATTAACAATCATATACACTGGAGTTTTATTTAAACACACAGAGTATTTAAAAAATATCCTAAACAAAATGTATTACTAAATCATGAAGAAATATTATGATTATGAAATTATATTTAAAATGAACAATATTTATGGATAATCATTTCTATACTGTATAGTCAGGAATTTAGAACTATTTGCACCAGTGTTTCCATTTAATCAAAGTTACATATATTCTCCAGAGGTATACATTTTTATCTGGGGTCCTTTAGGGCAGATCAGCTCAGTGATAAAGCGCTATCAGTATCTACTCACCCTAATGAAACACAAATTGAGTGTTACAATTGCAACATTAGCAGCACTGGCTTATTTGCATGTGTTTATAAATCACAATGACACAATTAGCATTACATGATACAATCAGATGCAGGATTATTTTAAATATGCCTAATGATCTGGCTCTATCTCTATCTCCAAACGCTAACTCTGGCGTGGTCCTGAGCGGCAACACACGCGCATGCTGAGGTGCAATTGAATGCAATGCAAATTACCATGCTTCCACACAAAGGGTCATAAACTCCCCGGTATTTCCAAACTCCCACTTGGGATTCCGGCCTTTCTCATTGGACAAGCCCATCTTGAGAGGCGTGAATCTTCTCAGACCTTAAAGGCCTCACATCAGTGACCCGCCCCAGAGTCGGTGGTTTGGTTGAATTTTGAGAAGATGAACGTGTGAGCTACAATGCTCCAGGACACCCTAAGTTTTGTGCCAGACCTTCGGCCTTGACTTTTCCATTCACCAAGATTCTCTGATGCAAACTGGTTCTTTTTCATCAACCAACTTCAGCAAAGATCAACGTGAGCCTTCAGATTGCATCAAGCCTCTCTTTCAGACAGACGAGATATGCAAGTATTCAAACTTAGTTTTATTAATTGATACATTAAGTATCATAACGCACCTTTTTACAAAGGTGTGTTTGAACTAAGAATCTGATGTTCCCTTCAGGCTGTAAATCTGCTGAATATAGTTGTACAGTAAGAAAGTTATTTCCCTTAACCAGGAAATTAACGTTCTTAGAATTGACAGACAGTTGACCCTGAGAGGTCAAGTAAATATCTACAGCGGATCTAAATATTTATAATTAATTATAACTAGTTATGATTAATTATTCATATTTCCCCATGAGCTGATTCGCTACACTTTTTCAGGCTGTTTTTCATTGCAACATTCAGGCTGTTTGACACAAAGTGGCCAACCACAATTTGTATTGATTTAACGTGCCATTTGAGGCTGGTTTATCTGTAATAGATTATACTACAATAACGGATTGGCATGAAAAAAATAAATGTTAGCCAGATAAATAAGTACTGTCATGTTTTCTGCCTTGACAACATCTAAGCTTAATACTGTCATTTTTACAACTAGATTAGTCATATCTCATAGCAGTTGAGCAAACGCAAGGGACAGATGGGCCGTTCTCTATTAAGCAATGCAAATGGGAAACATTATTGTGGCTGTTCAAACAAAACTCCTCAAAAACATCTGCTTATTTTCAGGCCAAAATATGCAATATATCACTCGTGTAATAAGAGTGACGTGACATTGAGGTCATCCGCCCCTATCTCTCGGCTTTGTACAGGGCCATAAATTAATCGTGCAGCTATTACTAACAATTAACTGTGCTTTAAAGTTTTACAGCCTGTTTATGATGTGCAATGTCATGTGATTTATGTGGACACAATGAGTCACTGGCTCTAATTTCGGCTGTTTTTGCGGACTGTGCCCTCACGGCGACCTCCCAAAAACTCCAGCTGCCAAAGTACTTTCAGCGGCCCGGTCCCCCTGTGGTCCAAACACTTCACTGCTGGACACCACGGGCCAGAAGGAAAAATGCATCCTAGCCCTTGTCCCTCAGAACAGATGAGGGGAAATCCAAACCGTGTTTTCTGACACATGGGGGAGACAGTATTCTCATAGCTACGCTCTTCCCACACATGAAGCACAGGGATAGTAAAAACGATGATGGACAGAGACAGTGACTTTTACCAACGCTGCAGTGGCTTGATGTCATGTTTACGTTAATATTCCTCTTTTTACTCTTCTACTAATAATAGCAAACCGTAGAAAATAATTCAAATGATTAATATTAATACATATAAAATATTAAAATAACACAAAATATTAAAACAAAATTACTAATGGTACTACTACTACTTATTATTATTATTATTATTAAAATAAATTAAATATGCAATGATTAATCACAACAATAATCAAAAATATTTATAAATAATAATTAATATATGTATTATTATTACCACCACCAAATAATTATTGTACAACTTTATCTTATAATATTATCAAAAAAGTATATTGTAAAAAATAAATAATTGTCCAGTCTTTAATTTATGAATGATTGACAAACAGTCACACTTTATTTTCAATTCTCACTGTTACCTATTAACTATGACTTGTCTCATTGAACTCCTAATTTGCTGCCTATTAATAGTTAAAATAGTTGTTAAGTGTTTTATATGTGCTTTATAAGTACTAATAAACAACCAATTTGCTAGTAATATGCATGCTAGTTAATAGTGAGAATTGTCTTAAAACAAACAAACAAATAAATAAATATGAAGTGGCATCAAGCATACTATTAAATAATTTATTGTAGCTATGTGTATGCGTTTCCTGGGATACGAAAATCCTAGATTTATTGGATCTGTACACATACCAAAAACAAAACAAACATGCACACACAGGCTGCAAACCTGCTTAAGTGCACAAAGAAACAGCTGCAAGTTCTCGTACAGTTGTGGTTGGTTTAATTTAACACGGTGTTGATGACAATGCATGCAGTAAAACTACCAGTTATCTTTGTGGATCAGCTAAACTGAATCACACAACTCAAGATACCCTTCACAAGTTAGTTTCAGAGACACAAAAAATTTTATTAAGGTTGTCTTGTAGAGGATGTCAGTAACGACTGTTTCCAAGCAATTTGTTTGACCAAATTACACTTCCCATTGCAACAAAATTTTTATAAGTGTCTTCGAGGAAATATTCATCCATAAAATGATTCAGCAAACACTGAAGGTACATTGGCGCTCAGTTCTACAGCCTGCTGTTTATTATGTTTAAATGCTTCAGGGAAGTCATAATTCTCACATAGAGAGATGAATTTGGCATCACGCTGCAAGAGGGATGATCCAGAAAGAAAAAGAGAAGCACTCTGCCCATCTCGCTTTCTACAGAGCATGCAAACTGAAAAACACAATAATCACAAGCTATCAGGCAGCTCCACTGAGGTGGTCTGTCTTAGTTTGGCTTTTTTCTTTTGCTGTCTTGATATGAACTCTGACGAGAGGCAGATTAATATGAAAAATGCAGAGAGCAGATCGACCTCATAACTTTCCTGGCTCTGCCAACATGGACTACGGAGAGCCAAGTTTGTGTGACTAGAACTGATGGGACTCAGCACTGACTCGAACTCCTCCAGTTGGGCCGTCTGTTTTTCATTACCCAGGAGAAGGATGTGGGAGAAATTGTGTATCATGGTGAGCAAATCAAGTCAAATGCTTCATCCAAGCATAATCTAGCTGACATTTCAGAACCATTATATCCTTATGTAGCTACCAAACGTTGTTGCGAAGCAGCTACTTCTAAGAAAAAAAGAAAAGAAAACTAAGAAAAAAGTTGAAATGTTTAATTATTTATTACTTTTGCTGAAAAATGTACAAAAGAGCTTCTAAAATAGGTTACCAAAGCTGTCAGTTTTTGTAGACATGGCTACTTAAAGTGTACGATTTAATGTTATGAAGGGTTTTCTGTACTTCAAGGAGCGTAAATGTAACCACAACTTTTTTTTTTTGGTCTGTGTGTGGTTTCACGGCATCACATTCCATGTCCTCTGAAAAAATTATCACATTATGGCATTCCTGCACACCCAATTTCCCAAAAGTACAGCTTAAGGCTTTTCACTTTCCTTCTCTTAACCATGGCTTTGAGAAAGGAGATGGAAAAAATCCTAAATACCCTTTCTGAATTTCCTTGTTTACTGCAAGTAGTTGTTTATCCCTCTCTTTTCTCTCTCTCTCTCTAAGCTGGTAAAATCACTCCATTTCACCACTCTAGAAACCCAATAAAACACAGGCCCAATTATGCTGTCCTCATAACTACAGCTCACAAACGACCTCCCTCCCTTCCAGCACACATCAGCCATGCAGAGACACCAGACAACAACAGCGAGACAGCTCATTTTCAACCACTTACATTAATATATAGTTGTAGGACCACCAGTGCATGGTGGAAGGGGAAAAAATCAATGCAGAAGAGAAAGAGATTTGCAACAGGCTGTAATAAATGTCACCTTAAGCTAAATTGCAAAGACGCTAAACATTTCAACACATTCAGTAAGTTCAGCATCACTTTGGGAGACAATAAAGTGAAAACTTTTTGAACTTGATAAGAGCAATTTCTGTCCAGCTATTTACACTTTGGATACATTTTGAGACTCTAACAAAAAGTGAAAAAGTTTCAATGTTATGGTATTCAAATTTCTTGGACTTTTATAAAAACTTTGTGGTGTATCAGTGTACCCAACAGAAAGGCAGATTAAAATGTGGCCTTTAAACATTAAATCAAATATTCATAGAAAAAAAGCAATATACAGTATATAAATATTTTTTTCCTGTGACTAAAAACAAGAAAAAATTTCCTGTAATTGTAATTCAAGAGGAAATTCAGAGCAGCAGGTGCTACACAGCCAAGAAAAGCACAAACATCTGATGAACTTTTATGAATGTTATCATATATATATATATAAATATATATTTATATATACATATAGTATTATTCCTAAATACCAATATATACATATAAATACAATATATACATATAGTATTATTCCTAAATACCACACACAGTGTGTGTATATATATATATATATATTTAGACATGTATTTAGACATGGTATTGGTAAATACACCTGGTATTTAGACATAATCCTAGCTATCCTTTTTTTATTACCATGACTGGGTGGGTTATGTTTCTGATCAGCCAATGGGTGACATGTAAATGTGGACGAAATGTGGCACAAATTCAGAAAAAGCTGTTTTTACAACTTGATTTCAATAAATGCTCTTTGTGGAATGAGATCACTCTTTTACGTTTTACGTTTTATATTTCATATAAAAAGAAAAGAAAAGAAACAATTAAACAATCCTATTGTGTATGCAAAGAAAAATAAAGCACATTAACCATCATATTCAATTTAATTTTACAGGCAGCAAAAAAAAAAAAAAAAAAAAACCTTGAAATTGTTTCCTAAATCTTCAATAATCATTTACATCTATGTATGTCGTTTAACACTCTATAACATAGTACACTCACACAGTCACACTAGCATATATTAATAAATAAAGCATAAATATTCATATATTTCTTTCTTTCTGTAAACGTGCAAAACTGAACGGAAACAGTGGGTAAGACCTAAGAGACAGGCATAGATGAGACATTCAAAGACTACCACAATGCTACAACAGCAAGCTGTCAGTACAGGACTCCGGTTTGATGGGAAATTTGGAAAGCAGGAAGAGCTAATTACAGTCTTCTGTAACAATGTTAACGCCAGCATGTCTTTAAACGTAAGACACCCCACTGGATGAAGAATAAAAGCAAACACAAATAACTAATTATGCCATCATCTTCTCACTCGTCGCTGGTGCTCATTAATTGGTGACCTGCACTATTGGTCAGTAGACAATCGGCATGATGATGAAGCCAATTAGAGACAGAGAGTACACATGCCCCACAGAGCTTGTTATGGCTGCCACATCATGTCTCATCTAAATCAAAACAAATGCTAGGCTAACGTTGGCGTGACAGCTGCGCCAGGCACAGACATGGGACATTAGAGCATGGCCAACTTTCTCACTCTCACTAGGCCTCTACAATAGCAGTTATTGCGGAGAGGACAGAAGCCTTGCAGCATTACAACAGAGTCTGTTTAATCTGCTCAAGTGTCTGACAGTGGACAGGCCAGAGATATTCTTGTCTTTTTACTGTAGACTTTCAGACTTTAGAAACTTTAACACTGTACAATCAGGTTTACCTTCTTAACATTTATCAGGTACAATGAGCTAACAATGAATTTACTAATCTAAGCCAATATTAATTTCTACATTTATTTGTTAACATTAGTTATCTACATGAACATAAATGATTAAAATACTTACACTGAACAAAATTATAAACGCAACACTTTTGTTTTTGCCCCCATTTTTCATGAGCTGAACTCAAAGATCTAAGACTTTTTCTATGTACTCAAAAGGCCTATTTCTCTCAAATATTGTTCACAAATCTGTCTAAATCTGTGTTAGTGAGCACTTCTCCTTTGCTGAGATAATCCATCCACCTCACAGGTGTGGCATATCAAGATGCTGATTAGACAGCATGATTATTGCACAGGTGTGCCTAGGGCTGGACGATATGGCCAAAATTTATATTACGATATATTTCTTAATTTCGGTCGATACGATATAATTCTGATATCGAGATGAACACTATTAAAAAAGCCTCATAAAAACGGCCAAGAACGGCCACAACAGATGTCTGTACCTACAAACTTATGAAAAATTAATTTGCCAACTCTATGAAACCTACTCCTATAAAACTATATAATATTTTTGGAAAAAAATGGCGCAAATAAATAAATGTTCACCTTTTATTGGTATTTAGCCTTCATACAAACAAGAAATGTGAAATCACTGTCAAATAAATCTCAGACTCTCCTTATTTATATTAATATTAATATTTTCTACTTCAAACTATAGGCTAACATACCAGTCAAAAGTTTTTGAACAGTAAGATTTTTTATGTTTTTTAAAGAATTCTCTTCTGCTCACCAAGCTTGCATTTATTTGATCCAAAATACAGCAAAAGCAGTAACATTTTGAAATATTTTTACTATTTAAAATAACTGTTTTCTATTTGAAAATATAATTTATTAATGCGATTTCAAAGCAGAGCTTTAGCATCATTACTCCAGTCACTTGATCCTTCAGAAATCATTCTAATATTCTGATTTGCTGCTCAAAAAACATTTATAATGATGTTGAAAACAGCGGAGTAGATCATGTGACACTGAAGACTGGAGTAGCCCTAATGATGCTGAAAATTTAGCTTTGATCACATGAATAAATTACATTTTAAAATATATTCAGATAGAAAGCAGTTATTTTAAATAGTAATAATATTTCAAAATGTTACTGCTTTTGGTGCATTTTGGATCAAATAAATGCAGGCTTGGTGAGCAGAAGATAATTCTTTAAGAAACATTAAAAATCTTGACTGGTAGTTTAGGCTGATTATTCTTATAGATTGAAACGTGCATTAACCAGGATAACGAGTATGAAACATGCTCCGAGTTGCTTCAGAAAACTAAAAAATAGAGCAATAACAAAATCATGTTGCTGGAAATGAGTTTATTATTGAAAATGCAAACTGCTTGTCTACCAGCAGGAGGCGCTGTGAGAGCGGTGGAACTAACGGTTTCTCCAGTAACGGCTGTAAACAAAGCAGCTCCACTCATGAACGCTACTTTATCAGATAAAAATGCCATCTAAACTATTCTGAAGACAGTCGGTTCCCTTCAGAGATACATTCATATAAAACACAAATAAATCAATGTATGGAAACACTGGTAATGTATATCGAAATATCGGAAATGTGTTTAAAAATCATATCACCGTTATTGAAAAAAATTATATGTTAGGCTGGCCACAATAAAATGCCACTCTAAAATGTGCAGTTTTATCACACAGCACAATGCCACAGATGTCGCAAGTTTTGAGGGAGAGTGCAGTAATGTCCACCAGAGCTGTTGCCCGTGAATTGAATGTTAATTTCTCTACCATAAGCCATCTCCAAAGGCGTTTCAGAGAATTTGGCAGTACATCCAACCGGCCTTACAACCGCAGAACAGGTGTAACCACACCAGCCCAGGACCTCCACATCCAGCATCTTCACCTCCAAGATCGTCTGAGACCAGCCACCCGGACAGCTGCTGCAACAATCGGTTTGCATAACCAAAGAATTTCTGCAAAAACTGTCAGAAACCGTCTCAGGGAAGCTCATCTTCATGCTCGTCGTCCTCATCGGGGTCTCGACCTGACTGCAGTTCGTCGTCGTAGCCGACTTGGGTGGGCAAATGCTCACATTCAGTGGCGTCTGGCACTTTAGAGAGGTGTTCTCTTCACGGATGAATCCCGGTTTTCACTGTACAGGGCAGATGAAGTAATCTAAAAAGTACTCAGAATACATTACCTAAAATCAGTAACCTAGATTAAGTTACTAACTACAGTTTTCCTCATGTAATCTGTAATCAGTAACAGACTACAATTTTTTAAGTAATCTACCCAGCTCTGCATGTTAGGAATTATTTGTAATATGTTTAGATGTTCATGGGTCTAGATACAGAAAAAAGCAAAACATGATGCACTGGTCAAAATGCACATTTGCATGTGTACATAAACCAAAACTTTAAAATACTGCAGACACAAGTTCTGTGTGAACATCCTCTAAATCTACCTCAGAGAGAGCAACAAACTCAATTACAAAATGGATCACTGAGGACTGTAGGCCAGTGATAGGCTTGTGTTTAATTATACAAAATAAAACAATGTATTGTCATCTAATGCCCTTTTTCAGTAATGCCTATTCAATACTGTACTTGTCTGCTCCAAAAATGGTAAAATGTCAGGTTTGCATTATACAATTACCATGTTGAAAGACAGAATGCTTTGTAAAAGATTAACACGGTTTCTAAAATGTTCTGGATTACTTTGAGTAAACATTTGGATTGGATGCAAACTCTGTAAAACTTTAAAAAAAACAATCCACAAACACTATGTTGGTTCCCAGATATTTAAAACAGTTGACTATTTCAACAGTGTGCCTGCTAAGTATTAAATGCTGGAACTGCTCAATGGTCGTGCTTAAAAGGATTTACTGTGGCATTATGTTACTGTTTTATTGAATTTTTTTTTACTTACTTCACATGTGATCACTTATTCATCTCCATCACTTTAAAAATGGCATGTCCCGAAATGTCTTGTCTTATTTGAGTGGACAGGTTGCACAACACTTTATTTTCCATTCTCCAATCCGCTTTTCTCATTTTCCAACCAACAAAATATCCTTCAAACTAAAAACATGCCTGAATGAGGTTAACTTATTGCATGGTTTTCACTTATTCTGTCACTTTAATGCTGAAGCAAAACAAGTGACTTCAGCGTCATGCAAAACAATGTTTGTCTGAATGTTGACTGCGATAAATATTCTGTTCTTTCTCTTCTTTTTAAACTCTGCATCAAATTACATGAGCATCCACACCCATATTTGCTTCACTAACTCTTGGGAAGAAGTGACGATAAAGACTTGTTTCAACCACAAGTTAAATATTTTATGACTGCACAATTACAAACCCGATTCCAAAAAAGTTTCACATTTCAATATTTTTTTCAGAAAACAACATAGATGACATATCAAATGTTTAAACTGAGAAAATGTATCATTTTAAGGGAAAAATAAGTTGATTTAAAATTTCATGGCATCAACACATCTCAAAAAAGTTGGGACAAGGCCATGTTTATGAGAAGAGAATGGAGATGTGTTTGAAGACTAGGATTCTGCCTGCCTCCTTCAAACACAAGCTAAAGAGAGAAATAATTGTGTGCGCGATGGATAATTAAGCGATGGTGACTGTCGTGAGCATGAGCTGTCAGTCCGATCGAGAGCACTGTCACGGCTTGCAAAGCAAGGCCGTTCGGACAGGCGCTGTCCACTTTGATCTGGGCTCATGCATACAGAAAGAGGTCAGGTCGTGGTCATTAAAGAGACCCTCCTCTAAACAGCCAGGCGAGATTGAAAGGCCACGTCTTCAAAGAGCTGCGTACAAGTAACCTCTTAAGAGATTCTGACAATTTGCTACGAACAAACAATGGGAGCTAAGAAGGAGTGAGATGGATTAGCTTACGGTGCCTTAGCCTTTTAAGTTCTTATAGTCATCTGCACAGAAAGGGGAGGGTTACACAAATCATTTACAGGGTCAGGCTGTGTAGTTATCCATCCACATTACATAAGGTAAAGATGCTTAACCGGCTACTGGGCAACACGCTAAACCACAGACCATTTTAAATATCTAAATCTGGGATGCATCTCAACTGCCTGTTGATCCTGTGCGTGTCATATGTCTCGGTCTTTCTAGTAAAATCAAAGCACTTACTTGGTCATTTTTCGGCTTGACCACCTTCATGAAAGCTCCACGTGCTTTAGCCTCTGACCGCTCTGACTGGGTCACTTTCCTGGTGTCCAGGAACTTCAGATTTGTCAGCTTATGTAGTACAAAGTACCTGCAGGTTAAAAAAAAGAAAAGAAAAGAAAAGCAGATTTTACTAACCAGCTTGCATGCCAGATTACAAAATAAAAAAGTATTTTATAATATACCAAACCACATACGCAGTCATAATGTGTTGTTTATTTATTTGAGAGGAAGCAAATGTTCCTTTTATAATTCAGTAATTGTAAATATTTTAAGATAATATTTCAGTAATTTGTTTTGCCTTCATAAGCTGCCTCTACATTTTAGGAAGGGGATGGACCATCCATCCATCCATCCATCACTCAAACTCAAACTTAACCTAAACAAAGTCTATAATACTTATAACATAAAAAATATATAATAATAATAAAAATATTTATAAAATATAAATATAAATAATATAAAAAATCTATAATTTGAGTCTTCAAACAGAAGTAGAAGAAGAAGAAGTAAAACAATAATAATAGAATAAATCAATTTTAATAATGAAGAAAGGAATTGTAAATTAAATCTACAAAGCCAAAGTCTATAATACTTATAACATAAAAAATATATAATAATAATAAAAATATTTATAAAATATAAATATAAATAATATAAAAAATCTATAATTTGAGTCTTCAAACAGAAGTAGAAGAAGAAGAAGTAAAACAATAATAATAGAATAAATCAATTTTAATAATGAAGAAAGGAATTGTAAATTAAATCTACAAAGCAATCACATAAAATAAAACTTAAATGAACATTTCCTTCAAAATGCGTTAAATTAACCGCAGCAATATTTGTAAATGGGTAATTACCTTCAAAATATGTAAAAATACAGACAACATAAAAACCCCACATTGACAGAATCTGCCAAGCTGTCATTTCTGTAGCTTCACAGATATCTCTTTATGCTTTCACACTGTCTTTGTCTTTCATTCAGGGAGAAATGACGTGAGATAATAGCAGGAATACATAGATGACAACAGATTCTTTCACAGGCTGACTGGAATGGAGGAAGAGGCATGTCAAGACTTCAAACAGAGAGTGAGACAGAGAGAGAGAGAGAGAGAGACAGACAGAGAGAGAGAGACACTAAGTGGAGGATGTGAACAGATGTGTATATGGGCAGTGACAGATTCCCAACCGAGTTCTCATGCAAAAGCCAGCAACAAACCCATGATGATGACAATGATGAAGGACGAAGGCGAACCCATGCTACGTGTTTATTCCTGATGGATCACAGAGAACACAATTGCAGATTGATCCTATTAATATAAGCCTGAATCAAAAACATGCGGGGATGTGTTTTCCATTGCATCTATTCAGTTAAACCCCATTTGCATAAACACCCCAGTGTGTATCTTGTGCATTTGAACACTGTTTTTGCAAATTAGAATTTACAATAACAACAATATAGCAATTGAGATTTTCTACATATTCTGAAGAAGACTGATGAAGTGTTACTTGGCAGATGTTGGGATGGTTGCGAGGGTGTTGCTATTATTTAAAAAAAAAATGTAAAGGGGTGGTTCACTGTTTTTTTTTCTAGGCTTGATTGTGTTTATGGGGTGCAGTCTAACATGTGTTAATGCTTCGTTTAAAAAAAAAAAAAACGCATTATTTTTCACATAATTTACCTTTATTCCTCACCGCTCTGTCCATTCTCTGAGAAACGCGCTGATCATTTCCTGCTTTTATGAAGCCCCGACCTCAGAAATAGGCGATGGGCTCTGATTGGTTAGCTAGCCCAGTGTGTTGTGATTGGCTAAACCACCTCTAGCGCGAGTCTAAACGTCCCGCCCCTCACCTCAGCAGCATGTGCTCTGGTTGTATTGTAAACAAGGCGTCGTTAATATCGCTTATCAGTTTGAGCCCAGTTGAGAAGAAGAGCATATTATTGAAGAGGATCGTGCAGAACCTGTGCAAGCACAGCTTTTAATGGTAGGCCTATGTTTTTTGTTTGTCGTTGTCTCATACTTTTAGATATGCTGTTATTTGTAAATGCTACTGCTTATGTTAGCTTTTAATATACGGTTTTATCCTGATTAAAGCTTTAATACAGTACGGCAACTGCATGCACATCCATGTTTAACACTTCTCATAGCTATGTGAAAATAAATGTATAATTGGAACAGTTCATTGTTGGAGCTGAGCTGAATGAGAGAGAGAGAGAGAGTGAGAGAGAAATGTATAATTGGAACAGTTCATTGTTGGAGCTGAGCTGAATGAGAGAGAGAGAGAGAGAGAGAGAGGCAGAGCATGTGCAGAGCAAAGGAACGCGAGGAACAGTATTAAGAACCTCTGCTTTAGAAAATTGATTTTGAAACTTGTGAATCCATTAGAATCGTTAGAAGACAGAATCGCGATTCATATATGAATAGATTTTTACGTGCATCTCTAGTTTTCTCTTCCTCTTCTCTAAAGCAGCGCAGCATGGCCTCGCCCCCTTTGCTGCCTTTTCCCGAGGGTGGGGTTTGTCTGGGTTTGTGACATCACAAACCCGGGAAGTAACTTGTTGTAGTCCCTACCAGCAGTTTTTGTAGGCATTAAACTGCCAGAATTTAAAAGACGATATCTCCGTTTGCATTGAACTTTCAGCTTCATAACTTTGCAGATATTGTTTATGCTCAAACAGCAACATTACACACTAACTAACGTTAAAAAAGTGAAATCTCAATCAACCACCCCTTTAAGAAAACATGTCAAAATTATTATTTTTTTAGTTAGGTCATGTATTAATGTAACTTAATATAAATTCATTGTTTATTTAATTTATTTATTTTAATAATTAATAATAATTTACATATAATAATACACCCACCGTGTGTGTGTGTGTGTGTGTGTCTGTGTGTGCTTCGTGCAGGATTCAATGATAAATAAAAAGTTAAAAAAAGAACATTTATTCAAAACAGAAATATTTTGTAACAATAAGTATTTGCTATCACTTTTTTATTAATGAAAAATTTTGCTAAAAAAAGTATTAATTTCTTTAAGAAAAAAGACAAAGAACTTTGATAATTAATCAGCATAATGGTTTCTGAAGAATCATGTCACACTGAAGACTGGAGTAATGAAAATTCAGCTTTACTATAACAGGAATAAAATACATTTTGAATATATAAAAATAGAAAAAAAAGCTGGTTTAAATTGTAATAATATTTCACAATATTACTTGTATTTTTGATCAAATAAATGCAACCTTGGCGAGCATTAAAGACCTCTTTCAAAAACACTGAAAATCTCTCTCTCTTTCTCTCTGTATATATACTTAAAAGTTATTTTGTTTAAATCCCTAACTCTAACCATGTGCAAAAGTAAGAGTCATACTTGCCTTAGCAAAACAGCTATTAACTTTATGTAACAAATTCCTCTGGAGTGACTGGGAGCAGTGTGGTGTGGTATACTTTGTTTACTGTTATGATTCAATTACAAACAAACATAATAACAGCGACTGTTAGCGGGAAATATGCAGGTGTTTTCCTGATGATTGTGAAAGTGTTTGTGCTGATCTAACAGATGGTTGGAGCAGCTCTGCAGCAAGTGTTGTTTAAAGCACCCCAGGCAAAACTGGCCCTAAGCTTTCTGATCTTCAGCAAACACAGATATTTAAGCCCACACACACGTCATGATGTCAAGAGACAAACATGCAATCACAGACAGCATGGGCTGGAGAGCATTCCAGAGAGACAGGACATACATCCTTTACCGCAGAAGGCTGTCGCTGTGTCGAGAGCAGTACATCTTCAGCTAAAGGGAGAAATGAAAAAACCTTCTCGAGCCCCAGAAGTAAACAATGATGAATGAGCCGAGTGTACTTACGCCTGTTCATTTCATTTGACTAATTGAAAGAGCGCAAAGAGGCATGCTATATTTCAGCGTGTTATGAAGCGGGTTGCATTTTTTTATTTTATTTATTCTTTTGTTCTTAGGGCGCAGTCTGAGAAGTGTATAGCCCAAGGCCAGTCCTACTATGACCTGAGAGCTCGCCTAACCCTGTCAGACATAAAATCTGCATTATGCTCAAATTGATGTATTACTATGTGACACATTATGAATATTACATCACAAACGCACAGCTGCTGTCAGTCAGGGAAAGAATGGTCGTCCTCTGCACCAAGTGAAGCATGGGAGACATTGCGCGAGAGTGGTGCCTATTGGGTTCATCTGTATAGTAAATGATTCATACTGAACACAGTGTCAAGAAAAATGCACTTAGGCCTAAGGTAGACAAAAGAATGTGTTTCTCCCTCCCTTCTTCCCACCGCTGGGTTTCATGTTGAAAACCTGACAAATGGAGGTAACATAGCGTCACATTGCACTCCCATAGGCCTGGGCTTGATAATGAATGCATCGTTTCAGCTTGTAGGAAACGAGAGCAAACACTCATTTGTGGTTATCACAATTCACACATGAAATCGATTTTGCAAGTCAACAAAAAGAAAAGAAAATGGAGGTGAGTAGCTTTAAGAGGAGTGTTGTTATAGCCTAAAGTATCAGTCTTTGCTTGTGCAATGTGATTTATGGTATGTTGCAACAGCCGTTCATCCAAATAAAAGACTACTGAAAGCTGCCAAACTACACACTCCTGGGGTATTTCTCTTTTTTACAAGAAGAAATAAAAACATATCAGCAAAACAAAAATTCATGAGTACCTAAAAAATTGCTTTCATTGCCTAAGGATACAAGATATTTCATATACAGTGAGGACCAAAGGTCTGAGACCACTAGTGAAAATATTTTTTGAATTGGAGGGAATCCATTTTTTAATCATTGCATTATTTAAATTTTTATCACAATTCAAAACAGCTGTTTTCTATTTTGAATACATTTTAGAATGTAATGTATTCCTGTGAGTGCAAAAATGTATTTTTAGCAGCCATTACTCCAGTCTTCAGTGCCACATGATCCTTTAGAAATCATTCTAATATGCTGATTTGGTGGTGGAAACATTTCTTATTATGATCAATGTTGAAAACAGTTGTGCATCTTAATATTTCTGTGGAAATCACAAATGTTTTTCAGGATTCTTTGATGAACAGAAAATTCAGAAGAACAGTTGTAACATTATAAATGTCTTACCGGTTATAATCTTTTGTCCAATTTCATGCATCCTTGCTGAAAAAAGCATGAATTTATTCCTAATTAAAATGCTATTCTTATTAAAATACTCCTAATTCAGTGTTTAAATGTTAATTTTCTAAGTTTAAAATACCAAATTTCCAAGGTGTTTGGAACTGAACCTCTGTATCAGAATCAGAATGAGCTTTATTGCCAGGTATGTTTACACATACGAGGAATTTGTTTTCGTGACAGAAGCTTCCACAGTGTAACAGAATGACAGTGACAGAACAAAAAACACAGAAAATAAAATATAAAAAAATAGAACAAGTAAATAAGGAATAAAAATTTATAAATCGACAATTGTATGTGCAGGTATATTACAATAGACAGTTTTTGTATGTACAGGTACTGTATATTATGTGCAATGTATGGTACAGACATTACAGAGACAAAGGTCTCAAATTCAAAACCACTTGTGCATGTTCATTAGTGTAGACAGTAGGGCTGCACGATAAATCGCATGCGATATTTAATGTGCATCTTGTCAGTAAAGCCGGTTCTGCAGCAGCATTTACTACACAGAGCCATTGTTCACTGACAAGCTACGCAAAACCACGTTCATAAATGTGTTCTGACCTGTATCTCTGATAGTCGTCTTCATCTTTATCCATGCTGACCAGCTGGTTGGGACAGGCCTCATTTCCCAGAAGGCTCAGGTATTCCAGCGCTGGCGTCACTTCCACCAAATGCTCCAGCAGGGCCTCGATGTCGGTGAAGTGTCACGGGGCAGAGGTCAAGGAATGCAGGCTGTAAACTACATTAGCATTTACTCTGTGCTCTCCGCTGGCCTGGCCAGCCAGAAGAACTCTGTCAAATTTACCGAAACCCTCCGAAAGAGCTCAATAGCCATTGTGCTTGAGAATACAAAGAGTGGGTAAATTTAAGGGTGAGATTTTGGCATTTGCTGCAAGTTTGGCTGTTCTCTTCTCCTGTCCCTCTTCCCATTTGCTGGGTGGCTTGGTCCAGAACATTAAAAACATTGACAAAATGATGGATGCCTTGTGGTAAAAACAGTCAGTGACTCCCTAAGCCATGGACACCCCCCTCCCCTTCACCCAGCACAGGGAAACAAACAGCCACTTCACAGCAAATTCATCACTAATACATTCACTTCATTGGAAAATGGTGCCTGAAACGTGTCAAAATACAACCACACTAATGCAGCACTTGAATTTCAATGGCAGATTGTACCAACGAACAAATCGGTCCTGCTGTCACTGTCATAAAACTCTCTGTTGTGTTATGCAGATACCTTGCTCTTATCGTGTAGAACATGGCTGATGAAATTGTATGAGCTTTAAAAGAGGAAGAAAGCAAACATATAGAAGCAGACAACCAAGAATTCCAACCACAAGAGAAATATGTTTATTTTGTACTATCACATTCAAAACTCAGAGAAATGTCCCTGCTCGATAAATGATAAAAGCCGGGGTGTGTGTTTCTAATCCCTCAAATGGCAGAGGCTGACAACCTACAATGTTAATGTGTCCAGCCTTAGTTAATTGAAATTTAGGTCTGTCAGCCTCCTTGAGCAAAGAACAATTCGATGGCAACAAAATGCTAGTCTTCGGTGCTCTTGGGGCAATACAGAAAAATAACACCTGCATAACATAATCTTATGGATTTTGTTGTCGTGAGACCTTCTGTGATACAGTAGCATGGAAAATCCCAAGGCAATCTGGAAAGAGCTCACAGGAGTAAATGTTGATATCTAGCCAGGTGAAGTCTGTCTTTGGAAGACACCCAACTATTGTACCAATGAACAAATCGGTCCTGCTGTCACTGTCATAAAACTCTCTGTTGTGTTATGCAGATACCTTGCTCTTATCGTGTAGAACATGGCTGATGAAATTGTATGAGCTTTAAAAGAGGAAGAAAGCAAACATATAGAAGTAGACAACCAAGAATTCCAACCACAAGAGAAATATGTTTATTTTGTACTATCACATTCAAAACTCAGAGAAATGTCCCTGCTCGATAAATGAAAGCTGTTCTGCGAGCCCCCTCCACCTGTTTGCCTCGGCTGTTTCTGGGCGGGTGTAATGTTATTAGCCGCTTAGTTAAGAGGCATTCGTGTGTCACAGGGGGTTGCTTATTAATTGTTGTTTTCGTGTCACTACTGCTGTGTGCAAAGGGTGATTTAATCAGTTAAATTCACAGCCAAGGGAGCGGCCAAATCACATTCACTACAACAAACAGGGATTCAACCTTAATTTACCCACAACACGTTGTACCTTAACATTTGCGCTGCCGTATTATAAGCAGCATCTGTACAGTGCAGAAAAGGAAAACTTTCAAAATGTGTTGCTAACTGAATGATTAATTGCCAAGCACTTAAAAAAAATGAAATGGTTCACCAGAAAACAAACATTTATTCACTCCTAGTCCTTAATATGGAAGCCCAATTCTGCTTCAGAGTAAAAACATAAATAAAGTACAGAAAGAAATAGCTGCAATTGATATAAGTGATACAAAAAAGATACTGAGACATATAAAAACTGTGAGATATGAAGTTGCAACATCTTTTCTCTGAGGCAGAGACTCCAAACCCATACCCTGCTATTTTGTCCATGGGATGTAAAGAGAGAAATGTTGAAGAACATTCATGCAGCTCTTTTCCACAGTTCACAGTTCATATTCTAAATTATATTTGCCATATATTTGCCATATATAAATAAATATATTTATTTAAAGATCATCTTGCATTCTGCATATTCACATTACTATGCAAAATTCGGCTACGTCACACTTTAAAACGCTTGGAACAGAGCATATTGTGGACTACTTTTATTGACACTTTAATCTGCAATTTTATTTATTTATTTATTTATTTTGCCTACCATGGTCATTTTGATGTGTTCTTATATGGAACATGTTCCAGATAATAACAAACAAATAAATTGATGGTGAGAAAATCCTGAACATACACTTACAAAAACTAAAAATAATGTCAATATACAAGCAATCTAAAACTCAATAACACACAAACACTTTCAGGTAGGAACCTCTCTGACTCACACCTCGTCCCCATGGGGAATCCAAAACTGACTGCACATTTTCGCCACCATCTTCAAAGTCACACCACAATGACAGAATAGCACAACACAGGGAGCGCCATCTAATCTAAGGCGAGAAGGAGAGTGATGGACGGAAAGACACGAGAGAAGGAAAGAGAGATAGATTTAACGAGCCACGCCAATTAACCCACTCCTTGTTAAGATAATTATGATCAAGCTCATTGTCACAGTGAATATCTCAACATGTTTGCCAGTGCGGCGTGTCTGCCTCTCTCTGCCTGAGTTAGCACACAGCTCACAAAACAGGAGATTTAGCTGCTAAACAACATACTGCACTGGAAAAAAACACATGATTACACATGAGAAATAAGGCGACCAAATGACCATGATACAAATTAAAGACAGGTCAGAGATGGCTTGGTGGATAATGCGGGCACTCCAATATAGCAATGACCCATGTTTGAATCCAGCATTGAGTGATTTACAACATTTACATTCATAACATTTTGTGAGAAAAAAAGATTAAAATACAATTTTTAAATTAAAATAGCTTGGATAAATCTGATCTTTGAGCACATTAAGCATATTATTTGGATGACTAAGCAACAAAATTGAAACACACCAAGTACAAAGTGTGCTGTTGGAACAGCAACATAATACATGGTTTAAGATAAACAATAAGAATGATAGTTTGAACACTGCTGATGTAAGCGCCATAAACGATCAAATCAAAAATCCAACTAGTGACAGATGTTTTCTCCTAACAAACGTTACCTCTGGAAAAAAAAATTACCATCAAAACTTAACCTATGATTTTTTGTTTGTGAGAAAAAAAGATTAAAATAAAATTTTGAAATTAAAATAGCTTGGATAAATCTGATCTTTGAGCACATTAAGCATATTATTTGGATGACCGAGCAACAAAATTGAAACACACCAAGTACAAAGTGTGCTGTTGGAACAGCAACATAATACATGGTTTAAGATAAACAATAAGAATGATAGTTTGAACACTGCTGATGTAAGCGCCATAAACGATCAAATCAAAAATCCAACTAGTGACAGATGTTTTCTCCTAACAAACGTTACCTCTGGAAAAAAAAATTACCATCAAAACTTAACCTATGATTTTTTTTTCATTACTCCACGTGGTGACACATTTGTGGAAATATTCCCCTCGTTAAACCACCAACACAAAAATGAGAAACAAAATCATGGTGTCTCTTCACATCTTTTGTGACAGGGTGTAGTTTTACAGAGATACAGACACTAGCTCGTATATGATGCAGCTAATTATTGGGACAAACAGCATCCTGACGGTAACTCTTGCTCATATAACTGGGATGTCTCGTAATCCAATTATTAAACACAATGCCTACTAGAATGAGGAGGAGAAATACTGACAGAGAAAGTTGACAGAAGGTCAAACAAATACATTATTGCCAAAGGTTTACGTTAAAAAGATCCCGTGTAGATAGTGACAGTTTGCTGACATGTGAAACAAGCGCTCGCTGAGAACGTCTGCTTCCACGCCTCTTCAAAAGACCGCCATGTAAATGCTGTTAAGCAACCTTTCAAAGCCAGGGCCTGTAAAACAAATTACTATGCAGACTATCCTCAAAAGAAGCCAAACAAGAGGACAAGAGCTCAGACAATGACACAGAGATGGCTTGACAGAGATGGATGGATCGATAGACAAATACTAATGCGGACAAGCTGATTGATAAACTGCTGCTGACAATGGGGAAAAAACACTCTGTGATTATTGGTTAAAATGTCAGTTACTGCAGCCATTAGTCAGTCAGCTTTCACAGGTCACATGTCCAGGGAGGGAGAGACAGAGAGAGAAAGAGAAAAGGAAAGAGAATTCTGAGATACACCTGCCGAGCCGATACAACGGAGTTAGCAAACAGTGCTAACCGCAAATAACATACTCTCAGACACAGCGCTCATTCAAACACACTCACGTTGCCTTTGTATTCAGAGTCTGCGTTCCAGCAGTGATCCCATTCAGCAAAAGCCTCCTTCTGTATGATATTCCCAGCTTTGATATTTCCCTTTGCTATGGCCAGTAATTCCCTTGTTTGCTCAGTGGTTTTAAAAGGCCTTTCTCTTCTCTGCTCTCCCCAGTGTGTCTGTTCTTGACAGAGCAGCTCTGATCATTCTTTGATATTAGTCTCTCTCATATCCTCGGCTCCACAGTGTCACCCATGTGTCTGGTACCAAAACTGGGTTCCAGAACAGCCACGGGCGATCTAGACATACATACTCACCAGCTGATCTGCAAGCGGCACCACGGCTCGGTTTCAAAGTATGACTCGGGTTTGGTCAACAGCGGATGGCTACAGATTCCAATGTTTGGGATCTTTTCCTGTGCGAGGATTGGAATCCGACTTCAGGCCTTGTTTGAAAGTTAAAGAGGGGAGATTTAACATCAAAGCTGTCTCCGGTGTAGGAAAAGTAATGTTTTTATTCCGAAGAGGCTGCGAAGGCTTGGGAGTGACAGGCAAATTGACATGCTGTTCACAGGGCAAAAGATAAATGTTTGATAAATTGGCCAATCCGGTTGGAGTGATGGGCTTCATATGTGCATAATGGACTGGCTGCCTGGCAGTTCTGATTGCCTGCCAAGATAAGAAACTATAATGAATGAAAGAGGAAAGAGGGGTTGGAAAAACAGTCATCGGACTGGTTTTAATAAACGTGAAGGGAAAAAAATGCACATGACACCACAAAGCTGTCTATCAGAGGACACGACAAACTCCTCATCGTACAGAGAGAATAAATGAATCGACTATTTCTCAGAGGTAGTTGTGATAAATGTGAAGTAGAACACCACATCTTCCCATTGTGTCAGTTTTTAATCAACCCTACAACCTTGAATATGATCTTGACACCAGCTTCATGCTGAATATATGTGCCAAAGAAGCTTAGAAGCACTCCCACTTTCGACCCGCATGCAATTCTGTTTTCAATCTTCAAAAACATGATGCTTCAGATGCAGCGGCACTATAAATCTTCAGTTTGGCACTATTAGGCAGCCATTATCTAGCTTAATCTCAGCCCATCCACCCTGGCTGACTTCAAACATGTCACCAGCCCTTGGGTGGCAGCAATTTACAGATCCCATGTGTAAGGAAATGGGCTTCAGCTATGTTGCAATTTACATGTGTTAAAGGCTTATGGAGCAGTTATCCTGCAGTTTTAATGGGGACACACACTGGTAGGGTGATTTTCTTCCAATATACAATGTACATTTTGGTTTGTTATTTACGTGGATATTCACAAACCTGCAGTGCATAATTTGGCTCCATTAAACAACACTATCATTACAGTACTGCATATAACACATAAGTAACGGATAGTTATATAAAAAGCTAAATGCTAGTCTTTTGGAGCTTAACGTGTCAAAGAAAAATTGTGAAAAAGAGAAAAAACTCATGGGGTTCCATAAATATAAACTGCCATATTTAATTAGTCTCAAATTGTGGATTAAAAGAGGAGATAACAAAGGGTCACTTAGGAATGGTTCAACCAAAAATGTTCAGAATTTACTGGTTCCAGGTCTTTGTTTTATTTTATATGTTCAAGCTTCTGTTTTACATACATTATAAGGAAAGTATATGCTGATTTACACTGATGTCACTGTCAATAAATAAATAAAATTGCTTCAGAAATCTTGATATAAAGTATAGTCAGGTGTAAATAAGTTCAGACCGCTCATTTGCATACCGACATGGATGACAGCTGTTAATGCACAATTACAATTTTAGATCAACAACCTGTAATACTGTATAAGATTTCCATTCGAACAGAGCATAAATCTAGGCTACCCACTGCCGTTTTCAAAGCACAATGCAAAACTGTGCCATTTCATTCACTTATGCTCTTCACTCGGCAGCGCATATACTTACTTGCCGACAACACGGCAAAATAAAAGCTTGCTAATTTTAAGTTTGAAAATGAAGGAAATTCATATGAAAAATAGGATTTTATTTTTATGTTTACTACAAAATACATGTCTTTTTATTTAATACTTTTATTTTTTAAATATAATAGTATTATCACACTTTAAGTTTTTGTTTATTTTTTTATTAGAAAATACATGGTTGGACGTAAGTAAATGGCAAAATTTCTGCATCAAATATATTTTACAGTTTACCAAAAATTAAAATTCTGACATTATTTACTCACCCTCATCATTTACTCACCATTGCCTTCCACTCTACAGAAAAAAAAAACCCTTGAGACATTTCTCAAAAGAATAAGAAAGGTTTTGAACAACACGAGGATTGGTAAATGATGACAATTTTAACTTTTTGGGTGTACTATCCCTTTAGGCAGCCTCTGACTGGACCAAGCAGTTGATTCAGGTCAGGCAGGCGGGGGTTCGACCAGAAGAAGGACTGAGGCTAGGGATGAAACGCCTTGTGAATTATAGACTGCCTCTCAAGATTCACAGCTCTCAGTGGTAGGAGGTTAATATTCTCACATGTCATTAGGTCCGCTGGCTCGGCTGACGGCTCATTGAATCAGGCAGCAAATGATTTCCTCATGCGGCAAAGGACAGCACACTTCAAAGGGAGAAGGGGCTGAGGTCAGAGCCGCTCCGCTGTGATTAATAGCCCTGGATCAGTCGAGGTTGGCCGTAAGGTAAGAATGTGACGGAGGCTTTTGACAAAGCTGACTCTTTAAGCTGGATTTGACCCCCGGTCCTGGCAAACTTTGTTTCCAGTGCCAAGTCTGACTGACCTGATGGGCCCTGTCAGGGGCAACCTGGACTCCAAGAGCTGAGCTGCAACCTTGTGTTACAGAGTACCGAGGGTGTCTGTCCAGTCGCTGTCTAATCACATACCCTCGCTTTAGTAGACAGCTTCTGGAACAAGCGTGTGTGTCCTTTGGTGAAATAAATACAAATTGTGGTCGTCTAAATTGAGCAGCAAATCATTTTAACTGAAAATACAAAAATCTGAAGCAGCACCATTCGACACGAAGCCCTCAAGACATTTACATTTTTTTGGAAGCTACAAAAATAAAATTCATGGATGTGTTTTTTTTTTTAATGATAAAAAAAGAACAGGGCTGACATGTATACAGTGAGAAAGTGTCAATTGTACAGATTCTGCATTACCATTTATACTGTTGTGTATCTGTGGTTGTATAGTCTCTGCAAAATATTGACCTTTGCAGACAGGCGCTTCCAATATAGACATCTTCTTGGATTACAATGGGATTGATTTGGTTTTGAGGCATCGCAACACTTGTGTCCAGTGTAAATAGGGTTTAAACGAAGGTTGTTTACTGTTGAATTTCTAGCAAAAATAACTATATCATGCTATACATTGTTACCATGACACAAAATTACTCATACCACTGATATCACATACTCTTCTCAACTCATTAATATAAAACAATTAATATATGAAATTAGGGGTTAAAGGCATCCTGCTTTATACTTTCCAACATGAACACCACACCATAACCAGCATCAAAAACATGAACATTATGTAAAATATAAGTGTTATTCTTAAGATTAAAGTAAAAACAAAGCCAGCCACTTTATTTTGGAAGCACTGCAGCATAACTTTATATGGGTCTGCTGGTAGAGAAATGGTCGACACCATTTCTCTTCATGCCTCATGGCCTTCCTGTCTCTGGTGCAACCCAGTTTCTTTTAAACGACACCACTGACTGATTATACCTCTCCTCGCAAAACAAATGCATTCTCCCTTTCGTACCGCTGCTCTGAAAATCAATTCTTTTCTTTACAGACGGCACCGCAGTCATCTGCCATCACTGTTTATCTGCGAAGGAAATGTATCTTAAGGCATTTTGCATTTAGATAAATACCAAAAAGTAAAATCAATGACTTTGAAAATGATGCAGTAAAAGAAGAAAAAAATAAAATAAATGGCTTAAGGTAAAATAATTGCAACCTGCATGTATCCATTAGGCAGTTTTTGCAGAGGAATTACGATGAATAGGTAAAAGTTGAGTCTTTATTCTGAAAAAAGATGTTTTCAGTTATTGCAATATTTCAATATATACGATAAATGATGTAAAACTAAGATATGCACATACTTTTTTAGTCTATTGTCTTGTGGAAATTGTATATACATGTTTGCCTTTTTTTTCAATTTTATGTTATTACATTCTGCCCAGTAATTTAATAAACACAATAAATGTAATTTACTCCCTTTGATAATAGCACGCAAGCACAGTTTACTGTGTAATCTGCTTATTGCATTATATTTAATGCTGTAAACATGAAACATGATTGAAAAAAAAGATACTATTCATAATTACTATTCACAATCATAATTACTTTTGTTTGTCTATGCACAGATATAAATAAACTGTGGATATTCTGAATAAGTTTTTACTGTTTAATATACGTAGTCATTTGTCCGCTGCATAAAATCTTAAATCAGGGTTAACAAATTTACTAGTGCATTCATAATTTGACTTATTTCGAATTTTTATTTGCAAATACTGTAAATAAACATGGCCACTGGTCCCAAAGAGCAAGCATTTGACTGGAAGGCACAAAGAGCACATTTCCTCTACGATATCTGGGGTTGAGGCTGTTGTACTGTCAAGCTGCAGCCCTGTATGCTTGAGCATCTATCTAATAGCAAATAATCACTACCTTGCTGTCACTTCATGGCAAATGATCAATGACACTTGATGGATGACCCTGTCTGGAGCCTGCCCGTGGTCTGCATCACTCCCATCCCCTCTCACAACCACATGAGACAGGCATGATTCCGTGCCTCATGGCCAACCACACATTCCTCCCAAAAAGCTTTCATTTCACTTTCTCAAAGCTGTAAATGAGGAGTTCTGAGAGAGAGAAAGAAAAAAAAAAGCTTGGCAGATGCCTGGAAAATAAGTCTTTATCTAAACGATGGCCACTAAGAAAAGAAATCGTAATTTTTCAATATTAAAGGGAAATTAAATCATCTGATGATCTAATTGGGAGGATTACGGTCCCCCACCTGCGCTGTCACTCTCTGGGGCCCCATTACAAGGCCCTTATTAGTTTTTACTTGGCAGATTAAAATGCGAGCGTCGCAATCTTTGATCTCTCACTTGCTGAAACAAATCCTTTCAAGCCCCAACATTTTTTGCTGGGTAATTAATGCTAATTAAAAGGTTTGAAGCAGTCAGTGAGCGCTGCTCTTCTCCCGTCCAAATTGCCATCAACTTCCCCTATCTACGGATCTGCATGTCATGCACATTTCCTCCTCATGCACAGTTTTATCGTAGTGTCTATGCAAACAACAAATTATAAACTAAATGTAGGCAACTTGCCAAAGTGGTATCTACTAAGTGAGCATTTACAGACATTTTGCAAAATAGAAGCACAATCTTTAATACTAAAATAAACAAAAATACCGCCGTGCCGCATATAACTTGTTGGTTTCAAGTCAATTCACCAATCTCTAATTCACAAACAGAATGCAGGAATGATGTTAGACAGCTTAATGTATGTTTTAAACACTTTGAAGCTATAAAAGGCTTTGTTTATGTAACTGTCACATGTGAATGCGGCCTGTCTACAATTTATGTATTCACTGAAAATAGGTTAATGGCTTTAAAGTAAGGAATTGTACCTCGGCCAGGTTTGATCTTCACCATTTCCAAATACAAATAAACAGTGCAGATATTGCTGCTACATATAGTCTTTTCAATCGTGTTAAGTAAGAATATATGCAAACAAATTTGGTTGCAATTAAATAAAGAGTGGTTTGATTTAATTGCAAGTCTCTCTACATTGGCAATGCTTTGAAACCACTTAAATATATGAGGCATATCCACCCTGACTCCATCATCACTCACTTATTATGTTGTAATTAGCTGTCACTCTGCCATATCATTATGTAGCTCAGTTAAGTGTCAGGTATGAAGATGTCTCTTCCTGACAAGCAAAAGGCAATATCATTAGACAATGCTACAAAATGATAATTACATTACTTCTGCATCAGTACCAACCCTATGTGATAATTAGAAGCATATTTAAACCAATTAAACTCCCGATGCAGTCTGTTTTCCCCTGTCAAACATACAGTTTGACTTTTCCAACGCCCTGTCACAAATATATCACGTAAAATGTTATTGGGACTCGGAATAACCTGTGCACGTAAGGATGAAAAAAGGGAGGTGAACAGCAATCATCACCGTATTATGGTGAGAATATAAATTTGAACTAATTATGAACATTACATAATCCCTATAAATCAACAGATAACTCAAATTAAGGAATAGTTCATCCAAAAGTCCAAAAATTCTGTCCTTATTTACTCTCAAGTCATTCCAAACCCATAAGACTTTCTTTTCACGCAGGAAACAAAAGAAGTTATTTAGCTGTTATGTCCGAACTGCTCTTTTCCATTCATGAATGACAGCTGAGGCCACAATTTACATACAGTGTATGGTAAAGAAAAAAAATTGTTGTAATTGCTTTTACTTGCTTGATTGCTTAATTGATTTGCTTAATTTGATTTATAATACTTAAATAATACGCTTAGTGTTAAATGCTGATTTGACCAACCAACATGTCTTTTAATAATGTGCTTCTATGCACATAAAACACATTATATTTTTCTTTTTATAGCACTTTTTATGTCTAGCCATCCTAGACATTGATCTATTGCTACATCACTCAGATCAAGCAGGAAATGGGAAGGCCTTTTCTTTGTCTTTTCACTTGTTTGCAGATGCCCTCTCTAATACACAACCATGGCACTTTAAAAGAGGCATGTGATGGATGATTTATGCAAGTTTAACTGAACTTCAGTTTGATGTAAGATTATTCTCGTTCTCTCTGCCATTGCTTCATTACCTTAAAAAAGCAGGAATCATTAAAGGAGGCAAGTCCAGTCAAATCTCAGCATAATTCTATAGAGTTGAACTGCTGTCAACATCATTAACCATCATTTCTCCAACTTGCTTCAAGTGACTTATGAAGTGTTCTTTATTGTATAATGATCCAAATCTCTTACAAAATCGCCCTCTTCAAAGGGCCCCTGGGACGTACCACCCATGCAGCCTGCCGACATGCCAGAGGCAAAGATCAAATGAAGCTCAGTAATTAGGCACTTTTCTTTATCTTACAGTCGCCTGTTTACTTCCATTTTCAGGTGACAGTCACGTAGCTGTGAGCATAAAAAATGAGCATGCGGTAACGAGCAGAGGAATAAGGCAAAATGCTTTGATGTCTTTTGTAGTTCAAAAGCATTACTGCTTATGATTGCAGACAGCTGAGTTTGAAGAATGTAATGTAAACACTGGCCATGTGAAGGTTTAGAGGGTCACTAAAACAGCTCATGGACAAATTTGCTGTGATAAAGCAGTGCTCATGTTTGAGGATTTAGATTTTACACTTATTCAAAACAAAACGACAAACGTTTATACAAAAGTGGGGGAAAAAAAGTCAATCATCCCAATGTATAACATTAAAAAGCGCAGACTGGATGTGAAAAATGTTCTCTTCAAATATATTTCGAAATACTCTTCGATTAGACGTACAACCTTTAAAACCAGACTCAAAATACATGGGAAGTGTTTTCTCCTGCCTTTTCAACATTGATAAGCCTATTTATTTTTCTGTCCTAAGTATGAACAATTACATATCCACGACTCTGTCAGAACAGCCTGTGATGCATTTTTGGGTCATGATCCACCCGTTGGGATCACTGGTTTTCAATATCTGCTTCTGCATGTACCATATGAGTAATGATTGTGTTTGTTATATGCATGCTACGTATGAAGCAATGACAAATTAGCCTGGGAGATGGCCTCATTGGTCACAATGAAAGATGCTCTCTGTATTTTGACTGAGGAAAAGCTGTTTTCGTGTGTGCGCACACCTTTATCTGTCAGGGTATGTGTGTGTAGCCTCCTGCTCAGCAGGGGTGTTGAGGCAGTGCCGCAGGGGTTATGATTTTCAGGGGCCTGAGGTCCTACAGTAAATCTTCAAACAATTTAGACAAACAAAAGGCCATTGCATCAGGAAAAAAGACAAGGAAAAACAGCAAATAAGCAACATCAATTACCGACAGGGTTGACCTGTGAGCCCCCACACCACGGCTGGCCCCTCACACCCAGGGGTGGCAGATTGAAGCTGACATGCCTGGAGTGAGAACAGTGCGGCCTCACAAGGCCTTTCCTCCAAGTGCGGACAGAATGAGCGAGAGTGCCAGCAGTGGGAGCTATGAATGAAAAATCACGCATAATAGGTCCCCGCTTTAGTTTAAAGTGAAACAAAATGGCTCAATTTGAGCACTTAGCCTGTGGAAAATTGGCGGCGCTGAGATAGGACAGGAACATGTGAGGGGACAAGCGAATCAGCCCTCTGATAAGTAGACTATAAGGGGAACAAAGCCGGATGTCCAACAGGCTTACCAGTGAACTCAAGTGCGATTGGGCCCCTCGAATTGCCGCTTCAGTCTCCGCTCGCCCTCCAAAAAAGACCTCCTCTTTCCTCAGATGCTTTGTGCTCAACCAGTAGTTAAATAAATACAGCGCTCATTTTTGTGTCGTCCCACTGGATATTTGTGTAGGGATGAGAGCAGTGTAAATGCATAGCAAAGCAAGCTACAAGCTAACAGACTGGATTACAAATGTAAAATATCTCCTAAAATTGCTTACTCTATTGTAATTGGGAACCTGCATAAATGTTTATGAGAGTAAATGTTTATAGCATAGTACACACTTTTAATTGTAATTTTTTCGACTTGGATACTAATGTCCACAGGATCTAGGATTTTTAATACTGCTACCAAATGCATCAGAAATTAGATAGATAGACAGACAGACGAAACTACATGCAGAACTTAGTATAATGGAAAATAACAGCTGTTTTCCCAAACAGGTTTTCTGAACCCTACATGCCTGCCATAGCATAGCAATAGCAATAGCATAGCATAGCATAAAGTCTGTAGCCAGACTATTAAATTGAAATATATTAAAATAGAAAACAGCTATTTTAAATTGTAATAATATTTCACAATATTACTATTTTTTTTTTACAGTGTTTTTAATCAAACAAATGCAGCCTTGGTGAGCACAAGAGGCTTTTTTTTTTTTTTAATGAAAAACATTATTTACAAACTTTTGACCAGTAGTCTATACTATATATACTTTATTTATTTATTTATTTATGTTTGTTTATTATTATTGGAAATATTATTCTTTGGTTTCCGGCACTGTACACCTTAAAATATGAAATCTTATTACTGGTCATATATTTTTCAAAATAATAATAACTGCAGTTATAATAGATGATAAAATGCATGTATTTACAGTTATACCTTCAATCCAAAAATAACAAAGCACTAAAACGTGCTGCACAACACAATGCTCCTAGTGGATGCTCTAAAGCTAAACTTGCACAATCTGATCTGTGTTTTATTGACCAACCTCAGACACAGTCTCTATAGTAACAACACACACACAAGGGTGTAAAGGGACATTTAGGAACATTGCCCGAGGGACTGTTTAATACAATGGAGTGAACAATAACACCAACCTACACAATAGACACCAACACCAGTGAAAGCAATCTGACAAGCTCACTATTTCATACTAAATATGCCTTATAATCAAACCTCCATGCTAAATACACAGCTATAAAGCAAGACCAAAATTTTGTTAAAAAAATACAAGTGATTTTCTATTTTAATGTGTACTTCATGTATTTACACTGCACATCAGCTGTTATTTCAAAAAGAACAAAATAGGAATCTGGGTGATTCATGTTCACCGACATTGACAGCATTGTCAGATCCTGCTGTACTCTGTAAATCAGACATTAGATCATAGCAGAAGGTGTCATTTAAGAGGAAAAAAAAACTCTTTGATTTTAAATAAGATGGAAGTAGAGCAGTCATAAAATATTTGACCTTGCTAAGAGCTCTACACACCTCTCTAATCTGACTGGCTCCTTTTTCAAACAATAGAGCTCTTTAAATCGCTGCAGCTATCAGCACAGCTCAAATAGGTCTATAATAGAGCCCTATCTTCTTTGCAAATGGAAATCCAGCCAAGGGAGGAGATGGGATTCATTTTCATCTCGTTGACTTGCAGTACAACTGAGAGTTTTGTGGAGGAGACACGAGCCTACAGGTCAATTTCCATGTCAGCGCTATCTGTTTTTTTGAAAATGTGCAGCTTTGAAGTTCAATTTTATGCAGCGCTGAGGTGAAGAGCTTCATTAGGGGTGCTTTAAGTATCATTTAAATATCTAAATGTGTATACAGTACAATTCCATGGTCAAAGTTGTCCCTTGCTCAATACTCAACTCTGCTTATCTGCTTTAAAGTTTTGATTAAATAGAAAAGGCACAGATCTTTCCCAAGCCGCTTTTACGATTCCTCCTAAAATGGATTCTGCAGAGAAAGGGGGAGAAGGGTCAAATCTGAAGTGACACAAGACAAGAAATCTATTTCCCCCCTCAGCCCCTTCCTCTCGCTCACATCCTCCAAAATGTAAATGCATTCTTGCTCAGTTCAAACCATAAAATACTGCCCTTGAAATATTGAGTGACAGAAGGAATTATGGGTTATTGTACTGTCAAAATGCAAGACAGCTGTATGATGGGATACTGTGTTATTTAGACAATCAGAAACTTAAGAGGCAAAGTGACACATGCCCCCCTCCCATCTCTCTCTCTCTCAAACGCACACACACTTAGACAAGCCTGGTGATCACTGCCAGACAGAGAAAGCACTCGAAACACACAGAGGACCAATAGCAGGAAAGGTAAAGATGCTCTTCTTCCATATGTAGTACAGTTGATACACTCTTATGCTACAACTGTGTAGCGTCTGGAACACTCCAACACACAATATATATTTTGTTAGCTAGATTTCACAAATACTTTGTAACACCCCAGGACGCCGAACAAGACCCTGGTTTCATGGTAACCCGATACATTTACAACCTTGTGGAATGGCTCTCTCTCAAACGCACACACACTTAGACAAGCCTGGTGATCACTGCCAGACAGAGAAAGCACTTGAAACACACAGAGAACCAATAGCAGGAAAGGTAAAGATGCTCTTCTTCCATATGTAGTACAGTTGATACACTCTTATGCTACAACTGCTTGCCAGAGAGGTGTATTAACTTCACACAGGAAAAGTTTACACTATTGTGATGTGAAAGAGGTACATTAGAGCAACAAATGGATTTTGTCTACAATTTTGTCTCACTGTGTACAAAGATCAGGTTAGATTAAATTTAAGGCACTTAAAGGATTTGCACTGATACAAGAACCCACACATACAGATCCATTTACCCCATTTGCACTCTGTAATACCATCTGCTTTAGGTGAATCATATAAGTGGACGGTGCTAACTGTATGTTTAAAGGGATAGTTCATCCAAAAATTTACTGCTAATTTACTCACCCTCAGGCCATGCAAGATGTAGGTAGAGGTCGACCGATTGATCGGCCGACTTTTGTGCTGCAAATTAGGCCGATTTATAGGCAGGCGCATCTGCGGGCAGTTAAGCGTTGTTGCGGAACGCCGGAGAATCTCTCTCTGGCTGCGTAAGACGGAGCAGCTCACACTCTGCAGCCGCTTCTTGATCACACACAGCTTCAGCTAATGATGGCAGGGCAAAACAGACCGTTTTCGAAAGCGTAATTATGTTTTAACCTACTAGAATTGATGCCAGAACGTTATCATATTCATAAGTGCAAGCCAGAGAGGTGTATTAACTTCACACAGGAAAAGTTTACACTATTGTGATGTGAAAGAGGTACATTAGAGCAACAAATGGATTTTGTCTACAATTTTGTCTCACTGTGTACAAAGATCAGGTTAGATTAAACTTAAGGCACTTAAAGGATTTGCACTGATACAAGAACCCACACATACAGATCCATTTACCCCATTTGCACTCTGTAATACCATCTGCTTTAGGTGAATCATATAAGTGGACGGTGCTAACTGTATGTTTAAAGGGATAGTTCATCCAAAAATGTACTGCTAATTTACTCACCCTCAGGCCATCCAAGATGTAGGTAGAGGTCGACCGATTGATCGGCCGATTTTTGTGCTGCAAATTAGGCCGATTTATAGGCAGGCGCATCTGCGGGCAGTTAAGCGTTGTTGCGGAACGCCGGAGAATCTCTCTCTGGCTGCGTAAGACGGAGCAGCTCACACTCTGCAGCCGCTTCTTGATCACACACAGCTTCAGCTAATGATGGCAGGGCAAAACAGACCGTTTTCGAAAGCGTAATTATGTTTTAACCTACTATCTGCTGGCAGAGAATGAATGTGCATTTGCAAGTCTGTGAGAAACACTGGTGTCTGTCAGCAACCATAAACAAAAAGCATGTTTCAGAACTGTTTTGAGAAGGTGCTTAAGTTTTGAGCCATGAATTATTACTCTGAATTAGGCTACTACTACTATTACTATCTTGTATCCTGCAATAATCATTTACTCAAACTCACTTTTAAGAGATGAAGGGGAAAAAAAAGAAAGAAAAGAAAATCAGCCAAACATATCGGCCAAAAAAATCAGCATCATATATATCGGCCATCGGCTGCCCTGATTTCTAAATATCGGCATCGGCCAGTGAAAAACCTATATTGGTCGACCTCTAGATCAGTGGCGGCTCGTGGGTTTTAAAATAGAGGAGGCACACTAATTGTATTGGTCTGGGATCCCTGCCGATTATTAATATTATTATTTGCTTAACCACTTTAAAATGGCTTTTTGGTTGCTTTTAGTCAGAAAACGTAAAGAAAACGACATACATACAGCAAGATAATATAATTCCACTTACCTGGCCTATCACTTGAAGCAAACATCCAACCCTTCTTAAAAGTCTGTGTTAAAAGAGAGCTAGCTGTTGCGCCATGTTTTCCCTAAATTTGTGTATATACTGTTTGAATGACAGCTTGGTAAATCTGTTGGCGATCAAATATTCAATATCGCTACTCATCATAAGTACTTAGTACATTATCAGCGCAGCGGGAGACGTTCAAACTAATATCACGTGATTTACGTCTCTGTGATGATTGGTTGATATCAGAAGTGAGGCTAGCCTCCCTTGCGAGGGTTCTTTTCTCAACACTCCTCAGCGCTGAAAGTGAACACTCAATGTTTATTGGCTAATGGAGGAACGAGAGCTCAGCGTCTCGCCCGGGCTCCCCCTACCCTTCTCTAGCATTAGCGGTTGCAATTACATCAGCAGATTCGGCACATTCGCGATAGAAAAGCGGCACGTTCACGTTATGGTATTACAACTGTGAAATTACAAACAAAAGATACACATTCTGAGACATGAACTGAAATGAATTGTGAAATTTATTAACATTAAATCGTCCTCCTCCCATTTTCACCTCAAAATTACGGGGAAGCTGTGCCTCCCCTGCCTCCCCCGACGAGCCGCCACTGCTCTAGATGTAGGTAACTTTTTTCTTCAATAAAACAGTAAAGAAGATTTTCAGCGGAAATCGTAGTCCTTGGTGATTTATAAAATGCAAGTTAAATCTGGTGAAAAATCAAAACTGGCAAAAATCTAAATCATGATTATTTTGGTCAATATTGTAATGGTTATTTAACAAGATTATGAGTGGGCCACCTGACCAAATTTTATATGAGTGATTTATTTAACTCTTTCCCCGCCAGCATTTTTGAAAAAAGTTGCCAGCGATTTTGATTTTCTTCACTAAAATGTTATGGCCTCCAGTATATTTAGCTGTATGAATATTTTAATATGCAATACACCAAAATAAAGATCAGAGCCTCTACTTTTAAACAAAATTTTATTCTCGCTTAAAGCATTCTTTTTTTATGCATAATTTTGAGCAAAAAGTTGAGAAAATCACATTTTTATCAAAAACTACATCTGGATAATATTCAGTACTATTATAAAAGTATAAATCCAGTAAATCGCTTATATAAAAAAATATATATCAAATATAAATTTTCTGTAAATAAGGTTGCTATGACATCTAATATTAACTAATATTAATTAAATATATATATATATACACACACACACACACACACATATATAACATACTTACAATAGAAAAATACAATAGAAGAAAGATACAAATGAAACAAACGGTGCTTTGTGTTTTTTTATGCAAGTCTAAAGGCTATTCAGTTAACAGCCTACTACAGAAATTGAATAATCGAATGTAAAATAAAACATCATAGCCTTCACTGTAAGAATTAAACTTCCTTTGTTTCTTTTTAAAGCTACAAAAGTCCTTCAGTCAAGAGCTGTGAGTGATTTTCTCTGTCTTGTTATTTGATTAATATTAAGCACAGTCAGCAGCAGGAATATTAGCCTGCTGTCACTTTAAGAGCTGCATGGATCCAATTTACTGTTACACACTTATTTTCATTCTCAACTGTTTACATTCACTTATTACATAAATGATGAGGGTTTACGTGAATAATCACCAAGCGCTGCATTTTAACCAATTTGTTGCATGCATTTGACCATTTAGGCGTGCACCTTAAGCTAAATGATAATATATATCAAATATAAATTTTCTGTAAATAAGGTTGCTATGACATCTAATATTAACTAATATTAATTAAATATATATATAT
Organism: Sinocyclocheilus grahami; assembly: GCF_001515645.1. Classification (NCBI taxonomy): domain Eukaryota; kingdom Metazoa; phylum Chordata; class Actinopteri; order Cypriniformes; family Cyprinidae; genus Sinocyclocheilus; species Sinocyclocheilus grahami. The sequence continues at coordinate 775,325 of NW_015505296.1, read as the reverse complement.
ATACACACACACACACACACACATATATAACATACTTACAATAGAAAAATACAATAGAAGAAAGATACAAATGAAACAAACGGTGCTTTGTGTTTTTTTTATGCAAGTCTAAAGGCTATTCAGTTAACAGCCTACTACAGAAATTGAATAATCGAATGTAAAATAAAACATCATAGCCTTCACTGTAAGAATTAAACTTCCTTTGTTTCTTTTTAAAGCTACAAAAGTCCTTCAGTCAAGAGCTGTGAGTGATTTTCTCTGTCTTGTTATTTGATTAATATTAAGCACAGTCAGCAGCAGGAATATTAGCCTGCTGTCACTTTAAGAGCTGCATGGATCCAATTTACTGTTACACACTTATTTTCATTCTCAACTGTTTACATTCACTTATTACATAAATGATGAGGGTTTACGTGAATAATCACCAAGCGCTGCATTTTAACCAATTTGTTGCATGCATTTGACCATTTAGGCGTGCACCTTAAGCTAAATGATCACTTTACTTGTACGTGTTCTGTTCCGTCTCTGAGCGCATGCACAGAAAGCCTCCTGAGGAACAGTGCAAGTTCTCTTTTGCACTTTTATAAACATGAATAAATCGAATAAACTAACAATTTTATGTGAAATTGGGCTTTTATGTAGGAGAAAGTACACCGCTGGTAAGAGAGTAGAATGGGGTGCAATAATCGTTTTATCTCGATTATTATATTTTCATAATCGTTGGAGGCCGAAATAGAAATCAAAACTGTATTTCAATGAATTGCACAGCCCTAAAATTAACCATCTGAAAAAAACAGTTTGCAGAAAATAATCTTACTTCCTAGTTTGCCTGAGGCTATGGATTACAGGTAATAACGTTATAAATAATGTTCAGTTTCTTTCAGACCGAGGACCTTAATATATCATCAGGAGCCATGGGTATTCATTTTGCCTTCCCTGATATGCTTCTTTTTTTTTTTTTTTACTCTCAATGTGACGGTAGCCATTGACTTGCATTTTATAAATCACCAAAGACCATGGCTTCAACTAAAAATCTTCTTTATTGTTCTACTGAAGGAAAAAACTCACCTACATCTTGGATGGCCTGAGGCTGAGTAAATTGACTCAGCAAATTTTAATGTTTGGATATCTAAAATGTTTTATGACATTTTATCACGTAAAGGTAGTTGGTTATATGTGACCGCATTTGTCCTGATGCTTCCTGGACAACAGTGAAGTAAAGCTTGCCTGTCAATCATCCACTGTGCTAAATATATATACACAGTATAAACATACACACTACCGGTGTGTCAAAAGTTTATAATAAATAAGATTTAACAGTTTTTTGATAAAATCTCTTTTGCTCACCAAGACTGCATTTATTTGATCAAAAATACAATAAAAACAGTAATATAATTTGAGTACTTGCCATAATACATTTTAAAACATATTTAAATAGGAAAAACAATTTTATTCGAGAGCAACAGCATGCTTACTTTACTTTTTGGTGGTTTATGTGATGCATGTCCTCTTGAGGATACGTGATCACAAGTGGTCCCAAGAGACGAATCTGAGATGCGTGTAAATACCAGATGCATCATGACTGACACCCCCCCCGAGACGGATACCACATGCAAACGGCAATTGTAACCATTAAATGAAGCACACATTTACCATAAAACCTCACTAAATACACTGAAGATGCCCCTCGCTCTCTTTAAATGCATGCATTCATTTTGTTACCAATTAGTTGAGCTGAAATCCCAGCAAACAACCAACATGCCGAGTATAAGATAATGACATCCATTTTTCCACTTGTAAAATAAAGACACAAATAATGAATAAATCAATTTTTCAAGATTGAATTCAATAAAAGTAACATTGTCTGATTTGTCACATTTCAAACGCAGTGACAAGTAATTATCATTATTTGTTGAAAAGACATTCATTACTACAATAAGAATCAGTATGCTCTGTAAATAATGAAAAGAAGTGCTTCCATTTAGTTGGATTTGCTAGAAGTTGTTTTTGTGTCCTGCAGTCACTTTTACTTTCTTTGTACAGAAGCTATAGGGCTTGTATAAACATGCCCACACTACATTATACAACCATAACCTTAGTTATTGCCAAAAATATATATCCTGTGTATTGTTTTGTTTTAACACAAAAGTACGTTTTAAAGAAAGGTTTTAAAGAAACCATAAAAGTATCATATGCATAAATCTAGTTCATACAATTTGTGCAGCATATTCAAAGTCTTCTGTGTGTCCAGATTTTAAAATGTCACATCAACCTGTCACACCAAAGTGGTCTTTTTTTTTTGAGTTCATAAAGCTATATGACTTCAGAAGGACTTGAAACAAAATGCATAAAACACTTGGGCTACTTTTATGGTGCTACCTTGTCCTTTTGTTGCATGGATAGATGTGGATACAACAGTGCATACGTGTGTGTGTACATATATATATATCAGTGGTGTGCAGTGATGTTCTGAAACATTACTTAGACTACCAGAGGGAGGGAAAAAATATTTTTTATATTTTTACATTAACAATGTAATCAATATTCTGTTTATTAAAGCCAAGTATGAATCTCATCAAGTTAGTGTTTTTAAGCATTTTACATTTATTCCAAAATAATAAATCAAGGCAGTAACAATTTAAACAATATATTTTATTTGTGAACTTATGTTCAGCTATTCTTTTTAATAGTTAACTTTTAACTATTTTTGAATTATTCGGTTCATCAGTCATCGAAGCTCAGTAAATATTGGTCACAGACAGAAATTTACTTTAAATTTCACCAAGCTGATTACTCACTAAAAACTCCCACAGATCATGTTTTCAGACCATTTCGAGTCTTATTTTGATGTAACAAAGTGGTTATATCTAAGTGTGTGAGTTGTTTACTTACTTTTTAAAATGAGACTTCCCATTAATTACATTATATTGTTCATTCAGACTGATTCGCGAACGCATGAAAACAAGAGGCGGGATTTATCTCATGAACCAATCACAGCCGGACATAACCAGTCATATCGCGATGGAGGCATTGTCTCCTCTCACGTGATTTTCCCCCATTCATTTTAAATTACCCCCCACCAAACTCACCGCATTCTTTAGGGGGTCTGTTAAAACTCAATGGGCCCAGGGGAGGCAAGAAAGACGCAGACTCCCGCTGTAACTTTACCTGCTGGTGTCGCTGTTGTACAATGTTTCTTTAGAAAAACAAGTGATTTATGCTTTTTTTAATATAATATTTTGTAATATTGGCAGTTTTATTTTTGTACTACGAATTTTTTTTTTCGTAGTACAAAGTTTTTCACTTTTTTTCAGTGGATACGCCGTAATTTTTACTCATAAAGGTAAGCGTAATACATCATTCATAACTGCAAAGGGTCTACTTTTATCTGTGTGCACTCACAATACCAACAAAAGTTGTGCTTTTATAAAATAAAGAAAACAAACACGATGCGCTTTCTGCCATCTCGTCTTGAACAGGAGCGCTTACAAAAATTAACTGAAACTCAGCGAATACATGCCTCACAGACATGATAAATATATCTAAACTGTAAAATCCAATTAGTTGGGCTTACTTAAAAAAAGCATGCAAACCGATTGGCTTGAAAAAAGAAGTAAAGTGAAATAGGAATAGTATGTTGTACTGACAAATGCTTAGTTAGTATAGTTTACTTACACGAGAGTTCTAGTAACTAAAAAAAGAACTGTAGGGGGTACTTGATCCTTTCATTTAGATTTACTCATGACTTATAGCTACTCACTGACTCCCAGAGTGCATTGCGGCATGAATGAATTATGCAGTTGCTTTGTTTTACAGTTGTTGATTTTATTTGCTGTCTTGTGTCAGTAGTAGCACAACAAAAAGGGCAAATAAAATTATTATTGTTATAATTAATGAAAATAAATGAAATTGAGTTGTTACCATTGTTGTGATTCACGTTCTGAATGTTTAAGTCTGTGTGTGACTTCTACATATTACAAACCCAATTAAAAGCAAGATATTTGAAAAATGAAAAAGCTTATCAATAAACACACGAAAAAAATACACTAGTGCTTTAATTATCTAAAAGCATGATGCATTGCTGCATTAACAGGAAAAAAATTATAGTAACATAAATTAAGTTCCAAGTGCTCAACCAAAGGGAATGCTAATCACTATAATGGCAAGTTAAAAAAATAAAAAAAATTTTTAGGAAAATCAACATCAATTTATAAAGTTAGCTTATGTGATGTTCTCTCAAATATTTCAGTTGTATTGAAAATTCAACATTCAAGATGACTTTAGGAAATGAGTGAATGCAACTAGTGAAAGATAACTGCAGACATGGAGGAAATTAGTGAAAAGTCTATTAAAACTCTTTTTCTTTTCTTCTTCTTCTGTTGTTATGTTGCACATTAGCAACATATTAGTGCCCTGCTGCCTCTCACTGCTTTATTAATGTCATTGGTTCATTTGTGGCTACTTGAATATTTTAAGTAAGAGTCACTCAAAACAGTAAGTAAATTGTTTTATTTGCCTTGAAAGTAGCTGTAACTTAATAAAACCTAGTAAGTATAACAACTAAGTAAAGATAGCTAGTTAAATCTAAGTAAGGTAAACTATTGGATTTTACAGGGTATGAAATACTTTAAATTTAAATAAAAAATTTAAACTTTTAAAACTACTTAACGAAATAAAACAAATCAAAAACAAAAACTCTTTCATTATAATCATAATCCGTAAAGATGCACTTCTCTCTAAAGGCGCGCCTAATGTGGAGATGGCGAGTCAGGATTGACAACTTCATCCTTGCGACACCGACTCAGAAAACACTAGTTTGTTAGTAAATAATTCAAATATCTCCTTACTATTTCCCCCTGACACATTCATGGTAATTACTTTTGCTGGGGCTTTGCGGCAAGCTTCTTGCCTATGTCGTGCATTTGAACGCAGAACTCTTCAGCTGCACTGACGGCACGCTCGCTCTGCTGCTGCTGCTGGACGCTAAACACCGTCGAGCCACTCTTGACAGTTGCAGTAGCACGGTCTCGTGTTGTTTCCACCACCGTTAAGTTTTAACTATTTTTGAATTATTCGGTTCATCAGTCATCGAAGCTCAGTAAATATTGGTCACAGACAGAAATGTACTTTAAATTTCACCAAGCTGATTACTCACTAAAAACTCCCACAGATCATGTTTTCAGACCATTTCGAGTCTTATTTTGATGTAACAAAGTGGTTATATCTAAGTGTGTGAGTTGTTTACTTACTTTTTAAAATGAGACTTCCCATTAATTACATTATATTGTTCATTCAGACTGATTCGCGAACGCATGAAAACAAGAGGCGGGATTTATCTCATGAACCAATCACAGCCGGACATAACCAGTCATATCGCGATGGAGGCATTGTCTCCTCTCACGTGATTTTCCCCCATTCATTTTAAATTACCCCCCACCAAACTCACCGCATTCTTTAGGGGGTCTGTTAAAACTCAATGGGCCCAGGGGAGGCAAGAAAGACGCAGACTCCCGCTGTAACTTTACCTGCTGGTGTCGCTGTTGTACAATGTTTCTTTAGAAAAACAAGTGATTTATGCTTTTTTTAATATAATATTTTGTAATATTGGCAGTTTTATTTTTGTACTACGAATTTTTTTTTTCGTAGTACAAAGTTTTTCACTTTTTTTCAGTGGATACGCCGTAATTTTTACTCATAAAGGTAAGCGTAATACATCATTCATAACTGCAAAGGGTCTACTTTTATCTGTGTGCACTCACAATACCAACAAAAGTTGTGCTTTTATAAAATAAAGAAAACAAACACGATGCGCTTTCTGCCATCTCGTCTTGAACAGGAGCGCTTACAAAAATTAACTGAAACTCAGCGAATACATGCCTCACAGACATGATAAATATATCTATAAAAAGCTTTAAATTACTACTTAACGAAATAAAACAAAAACACTTATTATAATCATAATCCGTAAAGATGCACTTCTCTCTAAAGGCGCGTCTGAGGAGATGGTGAGTCAGGATCGGCAACTTCATCCTTGCGACACCGACTCAGAAAACACTAGTTTATTAGTAAATAATTCAAATATCTCCTTACTATTTCCCCCTGACACATTCATGGTAATTACTTTTGCTGGAGCTTTGCGGCAAGCTTTAGCCTATTGCATGCATTTGAACGCAGAACTCTTCAGCTGCGCTGACGGCACACTCGCTGCTGCGGGACACTAAACACAGTCGAGCTGCTCTTGACAGTCGCGGTAGCACGGTCTCGTGTTGTTTCCACCAGCGAGGCAAAAAAAATGTCTTCATCACTAATTGATGAATGTCTAAAATATAAAAATAAGGAGAAGCCTAAAACAAGCCCGATGCCCGGCCCGTGTCTGAACTATGATGTGAAAATTGTCCCGAAGCCCGGCCCTAGAGGCGTAAAAAAGTCGGGGCCCATCGGGCCCGGGCTGAAATGCAGGGCTGTAGTTCAGGCAAAAGGAAACACCCATACTATGCAGCAATCATCCTTAATTGCAGAAATGTGGCAAAACATCTCTGGAGAGAACCTCAGATTATTAAATTCGAAAGTGCTTTCCATATTTGGATCAACATAGGCTACATTTGTGAACACACATTTTCTGCAATGTCACGCTTCCGTGTGCGTCTTACAGACTGCAACTTACAATTATTGTGCTGTTACTCCTTTCGAGCCGAATTTCACAAAATTGGTCAGCTCCCGACAGCATCAGGTGTTTCATTAATGGTGAGTATAATTATTTATTTATTTCAATGAATGTAATCAATTAGATATCATAATATTTAGGCTATAATAGGCTATTATAAATCCGGTTGCTTTGTATTGGTGACATAATATGTAAATGATATGCGTGCGGCCCTTGAGACTAGCACTTGGACCATTCATATTTACCAGTTTAGTGCACAACTACAGTGGGGAAAAAAAGTATTTAGTCAGCCACCAATTGTGCAAGTTCTCCCACTTAAAAAGATGAGAGAGGCCTGTAATTTTCATCATAGGTATACCTCAACTATGAGAGACAAAATGAGAAAAAAAAATCCAGAAAATCACATTGTAGGATTTTTAAAGAATTTATTTGCAAATTATGGTGGAAAATAAGTATTTGGTCAATAACAAAATTTCATCTCAATACTTTGTTATATACCCTTTGGTGGCAATGACAGAGGTCAAACGTTTGCTGTAAGTCTTCACAAGGTTTTCACACACAGTTGCTGGTATTTTGGCCCATTCCTCAATCCTTAATTGCAGAAATGTGGCAAAACATCTCTGGAGAGAACCTCAGATTATTAAATTCGAAAGTGCTTTCCATATTTGGATCAACATAGGCTACATTTGTGAACACACATTTTCTGCAATGTCACGCTTCCGTGTGCGTCTTACAGACTGCAACTTACAATTATTGTGCTGTTACTCCTTTCGAGCCGAATTTCACAAAATTGGTCAGCTCCCGACAGCATCAGGTGTTTCATTAATGGTGAGTATAATTATTTATTTATTTCAATGAATGTAATCAATTAGATATCATAATATTTAGGCTATAATAGGCTATTATAAATCTGGTTGCTTTGTATTGGTGACATAATATGTAAATGATATGCGTGCGGCCCTTGAGACTTGCACTTGGACCATTCATATTTACCAGTTTAGTGCACAACTACAGTGGGGAAAAAAAGTATTTAGTCAGCCACCAATTGTGCAAGTTCTCCCACTTAAAAAGATGAGAATTTGCAGCAGTATTTAGTCACATAGGCCATACAATGAACTGCTGCTGCATGTAAAAATATTCTTCAAAATTTTTGCTTTGCTGTATGGAAAAATGGACAACATATGGGTTTGTAACAACATAAAATTACAGATTTTTCATTTTGTGTGAACTATACCTTTAATGCCACAAGTACACTTGAATTTCTGACCTCATCAACCAAAGTGCGCTTATGAAGCGGGAAAGTAGGGCAGTCTCTCCCAATTCATGAAGTATGTTCCTCAGCTTAATTTCCGTTGACTGCTGAGTGATGTTAAACACACAGTGGGTGTTGTGAAGGTTTGAACCAGTAAAGCTGCTCTGAGCGAAGATTAAAACAGGCAGTTTTCCACCATGTGCAGGAAGTTTCTGATGAGTTTGATGAGAGAGTGATCGCAGGTTGGCGCTAGCTATAAACACCAGATCTGCACTGGACAGCCCCTGCTCTTCGACACCCATCAATACATGTGGCCTACAGGAAGTGCTATGCTACTCGACCTCATCGAGTGTACTGCATCCATTTTTGCCCTAAACAAACGGCCTGTGGCGAGATACAGACTTAAAACAACACTTCCTTATTCAGCCTGGATTTATTTACCGCTCATGTTTATTTAGAAAAAAAAAAAGTTTAACAAGTGGAAGTATTCCTGGCCTTGAAACCAATGACATATTGATCTATTGCTCTAGAACAACATGCAATGATTTAATTGGCTTAATATCAACAGAAACGCATAATTTAGAACAAAAGTTCTCCAATCATTCTACGCCGTCCATGATCCAACAGCGCGGTCCTGTTGAAAAATATATTTTATGGCTGTGTACACACACACAAATCGATGATAGCTGCTGGGTCTGACATATAAACTGTGGGAAATCAAGATTGCAGGTCATTCCCCATTAGGTCTTGGCAAGGAGAGCTCCTCTACTCCAATTGATGGATTCACTGCATTTGAAAATGACCTGTAAGGCCGGGAGGTCGAACAAAGCGGCGGATATCAAACAATGCAAACCTAAATCAGGATTTACATGCTATTTTGCCCAGGTGGACACTATTGTTGGCTGTGTATAGCTTTGGGAACTGCTAATACTACATACCATTGGTCGTTCTGTAATGTCAATTTCAGAATTACCATAAAAATCTAAGGACCTACATGCACATACAAACACATTCATTTCATACATAAGAGTATTGTGGCTGTGTCACGTGAAGGTTAAAGGGCCTCATAGCTTTTATTTCACCCGGCAACTAACTGATAAAAGCATGGAGCAAAAGTTAAACACCCTCCATTGTTTTAACCGGGGACCATATTTGTACTCAGTGAAGGCAAAGATTAAAAGCACAGTCACACCCAAGAAAAAAAGGAGGAAAATCTGTCTGCCTGATACCCAGGGTCAAAAACTGTGGTAAAATGTGCAGGTAGGTAAAGCCCTGTGTGCTGCACAGCCAGCGTCTCTCTCTCTCTCTCTCTCCCCCCATTTTTTCCCTCCCTCCGTTCTGCAGTGCTGTGTCCTGACCTTGCTGCTTCCATGCCCCATCCATCTTGGGCTGCTTAGCCATTTCGCTGGCTTCATACTGCGCAGATTAACACAATTCATCACCAGAATCATCCTCGATTCATCACCCTTTCCAATGAATGTTTTGACATCCAGTTAATTTTCTGCTGATGATTTATCAAATTATAATTACCATGCTCTGAAGGGCTCATTTATTATGTTGATACATGATAATGGCGCCAAAGTGGATTGAATTTTAAGTAAGTTCTCTGCGATTATAACATATGCGTTATTGTGAATAATGTTATGCGATTTCGTTTCTTACAGCCTGGAAACTCCTGGGACTTTCCTAATGTTATAATAAGCAATGCAAGAAGAAAAAAAGGGTTGGTTGTTAATTCAATTTTTTTCTGAACAAATTGTTTGGCTGGGTGAGCAGGGGCCATGAAAAAGTTCAATTAAATTCAAAGCTCCCATCTAAGATGCTCAGTAATTAAAGAGCCTACTAATTCAATCAGGGGGTCTGACTGGAGCCCAGTGCGTTAGACTGTTTCTTAATAGGTTATAGGTTATTTTGCACATACTGCCCACATAGGCACTTCATTAGCCTCCTCTTTACAATTCACTCCACTCTTACCCTCATTATTATCCCACTTTATTAAAATCCAATGGCCAGCTATCTGTTTCTATTACCGAAAAGCCCTGCTGCTTAACATGCCGTGTTACTTTTAAGGACATTTCACCAACCTGTGTGCATGTAGAGAGATGGTCATCTATGAATAGCTTCAATTTGTAACTACAAAAAGGAACAACTGCCATACTAATGTGGGCTAAACAGTTACAACTTAACTTACAATGTGTTAACTAGAACAGTAAAATATACAACAAATATTAGGATGCAGAACATTTAGAGTCTAGATCTGTATATACATTTGCACTGTCTATATTTATGCATATCCAAATATATACATCTCGCCTATTAAATTACAAGATCACATCTAATATACATAAAATATTTAAAATGAATATGTTTGAAATAATATTTTTTTTTACATATTATATAATTATATACAATTGCATAATACATAATGCATATATACTATACATAAACTAGTAATTGTCTCGTTTTAAAACAGTTAAAATAATTTTACATATATACAGTTGCATAATATATAATAATGTTATACTTCTATTCAGAAAACTATAAAATAAAATATAATATAGTCTAGATTTCTATCAATTTGTCATTTCTATATTTATGTCCACATTTTCATGTTTATACATGTATACATTATGCATATATAATTATACATAATTGCATAATACAATATATAATAACATTATACTACATAACCTAATAACTGTAGTTTTAAACTGTAATATATAAAATGTACAATACTACATAAAACGTAAAAAAAATAATTATAATTTTATGTACAATTTTACAAATTTATATAACAGTGCAAAAATGTATACTAATATTATACCACAAACTAAAACTAATAACTTTAATTTAAAACTACAATATATCAAATTTATAATTTAACTGTAAAAAAAAAATAAAATAAAATGAAATGTTTACAATGCAAAACATATTTATCTAACCACATGCACTGCTATTTATTTTTCTGGTGAGAAACATACATTTTCTGAACTGTGCGCTCCCTGAAAGCAGGAAAAAGTTTAGGTGCTTGCACGCAGCTGCAGAACAGTCAAGATATTTAAGACCCGAGCCCAAGTTTGCCTCTCAGACCAATATCTGACTTCTGCAAGAGCTGTAAATAATCATGTTTCATTTGAACAAATGTAGCTTTTTAAAAGCTGTTGACCTGCCACATTTCAGTGCAGTGTTATGACACACCAGCCGTATCAGCTGCTATGTAGAGCTGCTAACCTTTGAAGTGTTAATCATCTGAGGTCCACATGCTGAAACACTGGATCCTAGTGCTACTCTGGGATCCAAGTAGGTGTGAAAGGTTACTGAATGCAGAAGAATTATCCTGGCAGCGCGAGCTATTGTTTATAGCTATATTTTTTTTTTTTTTTGACTCTTTGCCCTTGGGCTGGGGCCCATAAACAGCACTATCCCCGCGCCCTGGCGGCATCTCGCCTTGTAATTGTGAGTCCCTCTTGGATGTCCCAAAAGTGAAAGATGTGTCTGGTAAGTGAGAGAGGTCAAACATGAGCATGGAAATTTATTACATGCACTGCAACCAGATGGAGGCAGCCCATCCATCAAGCCGAGCTGTCACCCCGGTCACAAACGTTTCCCATAAAGAGGCTCCCTCTCTCACTCTGGAAGCGGGAAGGCCACTCGCTTGTGCCCGGGTGTTTACAGAAACGAAGCCCTCAAAAGCACAACAGCGCCCTTGTTTAATCATCTCTGCAGCTCTCCGGCTCTCCTCTCGCTGCCGAGGCTATTTTTAAACTTTACTTTTATCAATACTTTGGTGGCAGCTCCGGGAGATATTAAAAGCGTTGCGGGGAGCAGGGGAAGGGCATTTCTGACACTTGCTCCCTCATTCGTCAGAACCTCATAGGCCCGTCGGTGACAATGAAAAGATTTCACAATACTGCACGGCAGAAACTCATTCTCCCCCTCATCCATCATGCTCAACCCGCTAGCCGTTCCACTGACCTAATCTGTAATGCCTGGCTGCTCACTGGAGAATTCTTAAAGGCACCCTTCATTAATTGTGCTAACCCAACCGCAGGAAGCACAGGGACAGCTTGCTGTCTGAGACTACCGCTTCTCTAAATGCTTCAAATATGCCTTAAAGATCAAGAACTGAACATAAGTAGCATGCAATGAGTTAATGCTGCTACCTAAAGAAAAATGACAAGAGAAAGTGGCCTTCAATATAATTAGACTGGATCAAAACTCTGTGACGTTCTCAAAGTTTTAAAACACTTACTCCAACAGAAATGTAACCCAACATAACCAATGACACGAGTTTGGTGAAAAAGTATTTTTTGACTAACTTCACCTTTAATATTCTGTTAAAGGGATTGTTCACTTGAAATATTTAATTCTGTCATCATTTACTCACCCTCATGTCATTCCAAACCCGTATGACTTCTTGTTTCTTATGTATTTTTTTTTTGTGTGTCCATACACTTCAAGCTAAAGGGGTAACATGTTGTTTTAGACTACACTAACTTTCATTGTATGAATAAAAACAGACAATACATTAAAAATATCTTGAGCATTCTGCAGAAGAAAGTCATATAGGTTTGGAATGACATGAGGGTGAATAAACAATGACAGAATTGACATTTGTGGGTGACCTATCCCTTTAAGTCATGAAATGCTGAAGAATCATTATAGACCTCATTCATTTGATCAAATTAAAAACAAGAATGCAAGACTGCTGCACATTCCAACACTCTACAGACAGACATGCAATCACGCATCTTGTGTTTGTGCTGACGACTGCACATTTGAGGTTAAGAGGTGAAAGGTGAGAGGTTTGTGCATCTCAGCTTTAATTCTCCTCCTCTCTGGTCATTGGCACTGGGACTAGTGACTGTTAGTTAACACACAAGAGGACAGAAGCAGCAAGTGCTCTCTGACCCAGGACCAGCTATTATAGAGTTGTATTCCCCAATCCCCAGACCAGTTCTAGCTGCCAAATTTCCCACTCTCTAACTGTGCTGTCTCTACATCTGTTCAGTCTGCCTAATGTGGCCTGTCTCTTTAGCCAGTCTCTGCAGGCTGGCAAAGTGGGGGGAAAACATATTCCTGTTGTTTCAATTCATCAATCATTTTGAGACAAATACGGGAAAGAAATGAAGGTCCCTGAATTGTTGATGTGAATGTCTTTTATGATACTGAAGTACTGTTAGAGACAAGCAAAACATTGCCTATTTTTTTAAACCGACCAACATGTCAACTTCTGGCTTGACCAGTGGCATGTGTTAGAGGCGGGACTAGCAGTTTGTGAGCACTAACCCAAAGTACTGGCACATAACTTGTCTGGAACCATTGTTGCCACGGACATAAATTATTCCTCAAATTGTGCAGATTTTATAACTTTGTGAAAGAAAAATGGTTATAAAAATAGACTTGCATTGTAGGAGGGACAGAAGTCATACCTCATTGTTATAATTATAAACAAATTATCACTTGAGTCTGGAGACTAGTTGCCAAATATATATGTATGTATGAATGTATGGCAAGTGGTGACTTTTTTAACCGGGTATGCTGAGTGATAAGAACCCAGGGTGGGGAGATGGGGGGATTCCCCGGTCTATATGTCTCTCTGCATCTGCCAAGTAATTTTTTTATTCACAGTGAATAGGAGTTAAAACTCCCACCCGGGTGACAAAATACCCAAAAGTATTTAAAATATTGCAAAGTAACGTTGCAACCTTGCAAACAATAATACAATCAGAGAAGGACTTCAACTGTAAGCGACACGAGCATACGCAAAACAATATGATGTTTGTTATTATTACAATTTTATATAGCCTAGCCCACGTTTTCAATAAAAAAAAATTATATTTACCGCTTAGGCAATAACGTTGACAATAACGTATATCTTCAACATACACATACACTATGACCAACAATGTAAGTTGTTCAGTGGACTTTTAAAATTTGCTTTGCTTGAGAAAATAAAAATATACAGTTAGTGTTTTTTTTTTCTTTTGATTTAGTCAAGTTGGTTTTGCATCAAACACAATGCAATTTTCGGCAATCGAGATCTGGCAGCAACAGTACATTTTTCCCACTTGGGCGAGCGCTTCGCGAACAGTTTACCTCGCACATTATATCTGCCGCAGACCAGCAAATCACTGAGAAAGCGCTATAATCCTGACGAGTCATAGCAACAGAGCGGAGGCGAAGAATCCGCTCACCCGGAAGCAACCGCAACTGACGTAGATTTACAGAAAATGACTGCCGTTTGGTAAAAAAATTATTTTACGTACTTATTCCTAACTCTTTAAGCTACATTTCAAATGACAAGGGATAAACTTATAATCATGTTTATATGAATTATCCCATTAACTTCTTCTCTCAAATGGCCTGGGTATGCGGAGCATTCACAGCTTATACGGACGGAACGCCACTGGTATATATGTACTGTGTATTTACATATATATATATATATATATATATACAGTGGGTACGGAAAGTATTCAGACCCCCTTAAATTTTTCACTCTTTGTTATATTGCAGCCATTTGCTAAAATCATTTAAGTTAATATTTTTTCCTCAATGTACACACAGCACCCTCTTTTTTAATAAATCTGCAAAAATGTCAACAATTCTGTTTTTTTTTTTTAATATGGGGGGGTGTTGGGACAATAATGAGGAAAAAAAAAAAAAATTAAATGATTTTAGCAAATGGCTGCAATATAAGAAAGAGTAAAAAATTTAAGGGGGTCTGAATACTTTCCGTACCCACTGTATATATATATATATAGAGAGAGAGAGAGAGAGAGAGAGAGAGAGAGAGAACATGTTTGATATTTTGAGTCAATTTTAAAAACATTATCATGCACATGTTTCTTTGTGAGTTTTGTGTGTTCGGAACAACTTGAAAGTTGTTTAGTGTATGATGCCCAGTTTAACTCCGAAACATTTACAAAGTTGGCAAATGTATGATACATAGTTTACTCCAGCCTTTAAGAGGTTTGTTAGAATATTATCCACCCAGAACACCCTAGAAAATGCATGGCAACACCTCAGCAACCGCATAGCAACCCCCTGCATCCACTTGGAATACTATAACAATGGTGAGATTTGGACAGGTACAGGTGCATCTCAATAAATTAGAATGTCGTGGAAAAGTTCATTTATTTCAGTAATTCAACTCAAATTGTGAAACTCGTGTATTAAATAAATTCAATGCACACAGACTGAAGTAGTTTAAGTCTTTGGTTCTTTTAATTGTGATGATTTTGGCTCACATTTCACAAAAACCCACCAATTCACTATCTCAACAAATTAGAATACTTCATAAGACCAATAAAAAAATTTTTTTAGTGAATTGTTGGCCTTCTGGAAAGTATGTTCATTTACTGTACATGTACTCAATACTTGGTAGGGGCTCCTTTTGC
>NW_015505296.1:705783-757723 GCF_001515645.1 Sinocyclocheilus grahami | reverse complement strand
GGTGAGTTTGCAGGCCAATCAAGCACAGTAACACTATGGTCATTGAACCAGCTTTTGGTGCTTTTGGCAGTGTGGGCAGGTGCCAAGTCCTGCTGGAAAATGAAATCAGCATCTCCATAAAGCTTGTCAGCAGAAGGAAGCATGAAGTGCTCTAAAATTTCCTGTTAGATGGCTGCGTTGACTGTGGACTTCAGAAAACACAGTGGACCAACACCAGCAGATGACATGGCAGCCCAAATCACCACTGACTGTGGAAACTTCACACTGGACTTCAAGCAACATGGTTTCTGTGCCTCTCCACTCTTCCTCCAGACTCTGGGACCTTGATTTCCAAATGAAATGCAAAATTTACTTTCATCTGAAAAGAAGACTTTGGTCCACTGTGTTTTCTGAAGTCTGAAGTCATCACAATTAAAAGAACCAAAGACTTAAACTACTTCAGTCTGTGTGCATAGAATTTATTTAATACATGAGTTTCACAATTTGAGTTGAATTACTGAAATAAATGAACTTTTCAACGTCATTCTAATTTATTGAGATGCACCTGTACATTTATTTATTTCTAAAATGTAAAGCCTAGACATTTTTGCACCTTTATTTGGTGCTGTCAAACAGAAATGACACACTGCCGTTTTAAAGAGAGCTCATCTATGACACCAAACAGTCCTTTTGTTCTGCATTTGTTCTGTATTAAAGTACAAGTCATTTGAATATCGATACTAACAAAAAAATATTCTCTGGAATAATCCATTCAAAGGCAGGCGAGGTGAAATGTGTTTACACTGATTAAAACACTCACGACCGTGTCTCTTCCCACCAACTGCTGATTGAGCATCTCTCCTCGGAACCTGTGTTTCCAGTGAGTATTGATTATTGCATCATTCACTGAGTCCACATAAGAGCGAGCTGAGGTTATCAAGGGTTCAGCAAACAGCCAGTGGACAGAGCAACACCAGAAACCACTCTCTCAAGTTTGTGGAGCGTGGCCTGTACCCTGCTCTTCCCGAAGAGACCCACAGCGGACCTCCTTCTGCCCAGAAAATAGCCACAGGCTTAGCTCACTTGGCTACAAACGGCCCAACCGGTTGCCAATATGCCGGAGGCGCCTTACCACCCACGCTTTAGCACGGACCCCACTGCTGACCATAAATACAGTGCAACATAGCCGCCCATTCTGAGAAACAGACCACACACTAATAGATTAAAGCTTCTCTTGGCCAGATCTGCCAGCACATACATGTCAACTTGTAAGATTTCAACAAAAACATATCTGGCACTGGATGGGAAAAAAAACATCTTTCAATAACTATGTTTAAGGAAAAACAATAAATATCATTCAGTCTTTAACTGGAGAAATTAAGTGCCAGAGTCCGCACAGATGGTGACATTTTTAAACCTTTCTCCAATTTACATGTGGAAGAATTTTATGGAGCAATATCAAGCATGAAGGGAGTCCTTCAGTGATTTCTGACAATTTAACTGATTCCCGTGACACATTAAATGGTGGCAATGACAACTTAACTGCCCTGCCAATCAATATCTTCTATTACACTCATTGTCACAGGCAAAATATGATGCAGGGTCAAATGAGATTGGCAGCACTTTTCTTCAAACTGAATCGCCAGTCAGGAATAGATTGAGGATTCATTGCATTGTTGGTAAATAATTATACATTTATGTAAAAATGAAAAACAATCTTTTTTTGTAATATCTTCCAGTCACATCTGGTCACTGTTCCTTTTTAAATAATAAAAAAATAATAATAAAAAAATCGAATCATGCAATTAAAGTTGAAGTGTGCAATTTTCTAAATGCTAAAATATTTTATTCTAATCTAGTTATAAAGAAATAACAGTAAGCCATTTTAGGTGGATTTCTTTGAAAAGTAGGTTTGTTTATATGGGCAAATTTTCATAAATACAAATGAATCCAATCTGACTTCAAATTCTGAAATATCTCTTTATGTGAACCTTAAACTTCGCAATCTGATTTACACATTTATTAACATGTGCATTATATGTACTGTATTCCGAAGAAAACTTCAACGCATACACAGTTCCCAGTCACCACATTAATAAAATGCTATCAATAATGTTACTGATGCTACCAGGAGTATAACTGTTGTTTTAGTTTTTGCGTTGATGTCATATCTAAAAAGAAGGCTGAGATAATATGTCAGAAGAGCTTTTTTTTTTTAAACAAATATTTAGTAAATATTCAGTATCCTCCACTGACCAGTTAGTGATACATAAAAACCTCATGTACTGTAAACATATGCATCAGGGCACCATGCAAAATTTGCAAGTCATTTTTTAATTCAATCGAGAAAACAGTCTGATTTAAGTGTTTGCATGTGCTCGCCGATCACAGAAAGCAGTATCTGCCGATCCGATCACCGATACCGATCTTTTTAAAGCCTTCTTTTTATCATGTAGAATTTATAGTGATGATCCAATCAAGATTTTTTGAGAGTTCAGGGTTTCATTTGAGGGGTGGAGGGGGACATTTTTAGACATTTTTCAGAAATCTATATTTATCTTACCTAAATGTTTAATCATGCACTGTATTTTTGTTTTTACAATTGTGTTATTGTTGCACAATTGCTTGCAAAGCCTGATTTTGTGAGCTGTATGTGATTCTCCATTTGCAGTGCGTATGTAGTCCATATGTGTGGTACAGAAGCAGCCCGGACTGTGCTTTCACACAAGAGTCTGCTCCTGATCTGTGGCTCTTTACCACAAACACAACATTTATCCATTATTTAGATTTTAAATCCAAACAATGTTACTTAAAAGGCTTTTTCAATATTGTGATTCTTTTTTTTAAGAAAGTGTGAACGCTTTAATCCGTTAACATGAGCACGGAAAAAATACGCACCACATACGCACTGCAAACTAAGTAATGTGAACCTGGCGTTATGTGTGTGCGCTGCGAGTATGCATGAGTGTACGGTCTCCAGGAGAACACGCGAGCGTTGAATGGTTTAAATACTGGCAAAAAAAAGAGAAAAAAATGCAATTTATAAACATTAGTGACGATGCGACACTACCTCGATAGTGCAAGTGACAATTCCTGTGTCAACTGTGCAGCATGCAGCTCCCTTATAGTGCAGACGCGATGTGATTTGAAGACATTTGCATTTTGAGAGAGCGAAAGAGAGTGCGCTCACGCTGTTTGTGAAATTATGTCTCTCAGAAACTTTTTCAAATTACTTTATAAGTTATTTAATGAAGAAATATGAATTGTACATCACCTAAAGCATTATAATTATTTCACCCGCGCCGGACAGAGACTGAGACGGCGCCGCTGCATGTCATGCCAAACCTCTCACGTGACGGCAGGCGCATCATCAGCTTGAGATCGGTTTTATGAGATTGGCCTTTTTAGAGACCACCGATCAAATCATCCTAAAGCGATTATCGGCCGATTGTGATCAGTAGCCGATCAATCGGAGCACCCCTACTGATCGCTATTTCAGGGTTGTACATAATTCAGCTTTAAAGCCAACATGAAACATCATTTGTAACCCTAATTTTATTTCCATAATGTGACACGGTATTTAAAAAATAATAATAAAAAATTTAATTAGAGGGGGAAAAAGCTGAGGGTGAAGCTTAATTTTATCCACCAGAAAAGACATTGCACAATAAGAGGTGCCGTTGAAGTCCGGAAAAAAAATGGAAGTTATTTCTGAAGTGGAGGTAGTTGTTACTTTTTAATTACATATTATTAATACTTTCAAGTAACAAGCACCGATGAACTAAGTACGTGTAGTAAAAAAGTAAACCGGTCAAATAGTGTCAAGTTTTCTTGTTGGCCTGCCATCTAAGATGTCCTCTAAAAAATTCCGCACACAGCTGAAAGCAATGTCTTTGTCTAAAGAGTTGTGTTTTTAACCTCTGATGTTACAAGCTGTTGAAATGTAAGGAGGGGTAGACAATTAAATGGAGGCTTAACCTGTCAATCACTCTCCTTTCGCCCCATCACATCACAAGCTCTGTTCCACCTCCTCTTTAACTCCTCCTGTGATATGCCGCTGGCAGCTTGGACAGCTGATTGACAACCCTCCTGATCCGAGCACAAGATGGTATCCTAAGCTCAGATGGGCCGGTTAGGACAGACAGGTGAAGGTCTGCTGTATAGAGAACTGGAGAATGAAGCAGTGAAATAGAGGCAGTAATTTAGGAGTTTTAGCCGAATTAAGGCTAGAGGTGAGAGTGGGGGCTGTCTTGGATGTCCAAACACTTGTCTTTCCGAGGGGTAATTTAGGATTTAATCTCCACTGCGACCATTGGCCTATTAAGGGTCTCATTCATCCTGGAAGGAGGTGAGGTTAAGCAGGTAATATTACAGAGAAAGAGGCTCTTTGAGAAAGCTTGTGAAAAGCCATAGTGTGTTTCCTATTACTCACTCCCAAACCTTTTGGATTCCAGACAGTTCTGTTAACCATCAGCAATTATCTCCCTGTCAAAGCGAAAGGTAACAAATTTCCCCATATCCAGCCAGGCAGCAGCATCAGCTGGACATGAGCATCATCCGACAGAAAGTAAATCACCGCGCCAGCCAGCACTTTTGACAGACAAATGCACTACCTTGGAAAACCTGGGCCTATCACTCTGAACAGCATGGAGAAAAAAATGGATGAGCCTCTCCCTGTTGACCTTACTTTTTTCCCCCATCTCCCTAGCCCTCGTAGTTTTTTTTCTTCAAATAAGATTAAATGCCTCTGGTTCTGTAAGCACTGAGTAGTTCCAAAATATGAGCATTATTAATGGTCTCTACAGTGAGCCGTTTAATCTTGTGCCAGGCTGCAGCCATCATCTTACCTCACCTTCCCTTTCCCCTCCCAGACAGAGACAGACACAGGAAACAGGAAGTAAGCTGCACAGACATGCTTTATCTGACGAGCCGTGTCCTCCTGTGAAGTTTTAAAAAGTCTGATGTGTACAAGTGGAACAGTTAACCAATGCTGAGTCAGTGCACAGGAAAATATGTTGTTTTGTAACACTCATTAGCCAAGACAATGCCAAAATTTGTCTGTGGTTGGGTTGAAATGATAGCATATTGTGAGAAGGATTCAAATGAAAACATCCATGTTGGCAGTAACCAAGGGAAAATTTTGAAAATTGGCTGGTTAGCATTACTACCGGTTAAATCTTGCTAGTAGATGTTGCAATTACACCAAAAATATTTCTCCATCCAAATGAGCCATGTATTTTAAAATGATTTTGAACACATAACTAATAATAAATTGCTAATATTTCTTAATAACTTTAGTATTACATAAAAACCTTTTGTGGTTCTTTTAAGCAAACATTGCGCACTTTCAGGGGGTCCTGCACCAGCTGAGTAGCTACCGTTGAGACAGGAATGCTGCAACATGACAAATTTTGCAGTAAGCATGATCATTTCCAAACTGAACACAACACACGAAGCATTTGAACCAAGCTATTTCTATCCAGCTATCAGGATGTAATATCAAGTTTAAACTAAGCAGATCAGATGCTATGTTTGCTTGACATTAGCGGTATATGGCTAGCTTGTATAACATGTGTCCGAAGAATGTGATGATGAGTGCATGGGACAGACAGGTGGGGAGGAGAAGACCAGGTGACTGAGACTGAAACAGACATGACCTTTTCTATTTGTCAAACACGCTCAGGCTTCATTTCCTCAGCACGTCACTGCAGCTTTCCAAATTACTCCTCAAACCATTTCCCTCATGAAATGGGCACACAGAGGCCTCAGTCAAGGAGAGAGGACTAAGTTTCCATTTAATGAAATGCTACATCCCGTCGCATTAACATATTCATTCTGGAACAGGACATGGGCTGTCACTGATGCCCAACACCACTGGTTGCTGTGAAGGCAGGGAGCACTTCCTGCCACCAGCTTGTCAAGCCAGATAGGAAATCTGCAACGATAAGCTGTCTGACTGGATCACACATACTCAGACTGGCCATACGAGTAACAAAGTCTGAAATTTAGTTTAAAAGCAAAAAATGTATATGCATAGAATCTGCTTTGATATGTGATTGCGACATGGTTTATCAAGTAACAGTTTTTGTAAGCAGAATTTTTGTAAACAAAATTATAAGAATAGGGTTTCGGAATATTCCGCCTGTCTCTCATTGGTTGCACAAACAGATAGTCCTGCTCTAAAGTAAAATAATTGGTTGAGCCAATGTTGCTGTTTCAGTCTGGTCTACATTGGAAATAGCTACCTAATGAGTTTCAAAAATGGCTGTCGAGTGAAGAGATGATGGCTGTCTTAAAGAGATGGCTCCCTCTAAAATAAATATTCAGATATAATTTAATCACCCTCGTGTTACTACAAACCTATATGACTTTCTTCTGTGGAACACAAATTAAGATATTCTGAAGAAAGTTTCAACTGTTTTTGTACATACAGTGGTGTGAAAAAGTGTTGGCCCCCATCCTGATTTCTTATTTTTTTGCATGTTTGTCACACTTTAATGTTTCAGATCATCAAACAAATTTAAATATTAGTAAAAGATAACAAGTGAACACAACATGCAGTTTTTAAATGAAGGTTTTTATTATTAAGGGAAAACAAAATCCAAAACTACATGGCCATGTGTGAAAAAGTGTCTGCCCCCTAATTTTGTCCAAAGCGACAATGAACACCACTGGCATTCATTGTAGGTTCAAAAATGCTTCAAATGAGACATTCTTCAACATATCTTCTTTTGTGTTCCACAGAAGATTCAGTTGTACAGGTTTGGACTGGCATGAAAGTGAGTAAATGGTGCCACAACTTTTGGGTAAACTCTTCCTTTAAAGATGGCTGACCAGTCCTGCTCCTAGAAGGCCACTGCCCTGCAGTGTTTGGCTCCAACCTCAAATAAAAACACCTAAAGTAATCAAGGTCTCAAGGATAGAAACTTCCAGACAGGCATGTTGGGACAAGATGGAGCTAAACACTGCAGGACGTTGGCCTTCCAGGACCAGGATTTTGAATGGCGGTGAATAAAGCCCTCCTGTATTTAAAACTTAATAAACCGTAATCTCTTGCTTCCGCTAACTGTCGTACATGTGTTCACAATAACACCGTTCCAGCGGATGACGAAGGACGTGTAGTGTATGGTCTGGTGTGAAGTGACGAATGCGCAAGCGCAGCGGAGAGAGCAAAACAAAACCCCGGTCACGAATTAGAAGTATAAAACGAAGGTTTGTAAAGAAAAATGTTGATGGATTTCGATATAAGCCAAGAGGAGACTGGTTTTCCTTTGCTAAAGTGAGGAAACTGCTTTCTTTGCTCCTCTAAACAAATGATGGTTCTCACGAGACTATATTATCACCGGACCTTACACTACGCCTACATTCTACATCATCTGCCGGAACAGCGTTCCATTGTGAACATGTGTACAGCAGTTAATGGAAGCAAGAGATTACGGTTTATAAAATTTTAAATATGGATTTTTTTTCTTTCAAAAACACATCGATTTGCTACAGGAGGCCTTTATTAACCCCCTGGAGCTGCGTGGAGCACTTTTTATGATGGATGGATGCGCTTTATTGCACTTCTTTTGGACTATTGAAAAATAACACCCACTCACTGCCATTATAAAGCGTAGAAGAGCAAGGACATTTTTAAATATAATTCCGACTGGATTCGTCTGAAAGAAGAAAGTCATATACACCTAGGATGGCTTGAGGGTGAGTAAATCATGGGGTAATTTTCATTTTTGGTGAACTATCCCTTTAACTTGCCAACTTTTGGCCTTCCTTAACTCTTTCCCCGCCATTGACAAGTTATCTCTTCTTTTAGAAGAAAATGCTTCCAGTATAACAGTGAACGCACTTTTCGTGTTCACTGTTATACACTCGAGGGTGCTATTACACATCTTCTTAACGTGTACAAAACCTCCCGAACAAAAAAAAACACACGTGAACAGGACGGAAAAACTATCGATCTCTTATGTAAACAGATGCATATGAAAAATAATGCGATCATCAGCTATAGACAGCATATAAATGAACACTGCATAATGTTACAGAGTAAAATGTTGATCCAGGAAGTGGTATATGTCTGTGCAAGCTTTTGGAGGTATTGATGGAAGCGATTTACTGGATTTATGCTTTGATAATCGTACTGAATATTATCCAGATGTAGTTTTTGATAAAAATGTGATTTTCTCACCTTTTTGCTCAAAATTATGCCTTTTTATGAAACCTACCTATATTCAAGTGTTGATAAAAAAAAGAATGCTTAGAAGAAAACTGATTTTTTTTTGTTTAAAAGTAGAGGCTCTGTTCTTTCAAATATTCATACAGCAAAATATACTGGAGGCCATCAAATTTTAGTGAAAATCATAAAAATCGCTGGCGGTAGCTGGCAACTTTTTTCAAAAATGTTGGCAGGGAAAGAGTTAACCAAGCCACCACTGGCAAATGATCTTCAAGTTACCAGACAGACACTAAGACAGTGGGCAACAGGGACGACCCACCTGATGTCATGACGACAGGGTCCCACACAGCATGCTACTTTGACTAAAGTAATTGAAGCTACATGGGTAACGACAACTCCCTCCCCTCCTCCAGCCGCTGGGTTGGATCAATATTTGTTAGGATTGCACCTTGTTCCAACAATGCCAGATTTACAGCAACCGCTTGGATTTACACTTTGTCTTCCAGCACAACTCATCAGCGTAACCCAATTACTAACCCCAGACAGACAGCATTAACATGAGCCCTGCTGCTTCTTTATTGCCCTTCAACCACCCCATCTCATTTCAGGGTCTTCAGGCAATGCCACCGTAACTGATACTACACTTAAAATGTGCTCGCAGAAATAAATTCTCAGTCTTTCATTACTCCTACCTTGATTTACTTCATATCATCTGGCCGCTATAGACAAAGATAACACGTTGTAAATTACCCCTACCCAGTCTGCTTGTTTCAGTGCTGGGCAGGGGGGAGGCAGGGGGTCTGTGAGGGCAGAGCTTCATGTCACATGAGTTTGTTTTCTCAAAACCTCTGTGCCACAGGTAACCCGTTCACACTCCTGTGCAAAATGGTTGGCTTACTTTGCCATTGTGGTGCTGATTTTCCCTTGTTTGTGCACTGGGTGTAAATTACTAAACGAAACATCAAAGGACCAACCGCTCAGACCCTCGGAGCATCTTGTGAAAGGCATACTGACAAAACAGAGGATTAATTG
Source organism: Sinocyclocheilus grahami (assembly GCF_001515645.1). Taxonomy (NCBI): domain Eukaryota; kingdom Metazoa; phylum Chordata; class Actinopteri; order Cypriniformes; family Cyprinidae; genus Sinocyclocheilus; species Sinocyclocheilus grahami. The sequence continues at coordinate 748,539 of NW_015505296.1, read as the reverse complement.
CCAAAAATGACTTAACGTCCATCATGAACTGTCGAGGCCATAAACGGTCAATAATTTCAAGAGCATTAATCATCGTCTGGTGTGATAAACCCCATGACTCAAGTCTGTGCGATGTAATGACAACGGAACATGTGGGCCTTGATTTGTTTTGGTCAGTCACTGCCAGTTTGTGCCCTGGGGCGATTGTCACTGTGCTGTGATTAATATTGCGTCCAGCGCTGTCAGTCTGGCGTGACTTTGGAAGGAAGATGCTAGCAGCACGTGTCCTTTTTAACACGCAGAGTCATGGCCAAGTGCTGTATTTTTATACTCACAGTCTTCTGAAGACTGTCAATCATCCTTTCTGATGAATCACTGGTGCTCTGACCTTGAAATTGAAGCATAAACAGCATAAGCTAGATATTTTAACATATGATCCCACGAGTGCACCCTCTCATCTTTTTTCTGGAAAGCGAACATTGTAGATAGCATCTACTGGACTTGAAGTTAAATGTTGGAAAGAAGACTGACCATTTAGAGGAACAAAAAGACAAAATAAATGTGTTATACGGCTGTGGCACACGAAAAGCTGTGAATGTGCAAAAAAGACAGTGACCAGGTGCAAGAAGCCATACTAACTTTCCCAACAAAGTACTATAAAGTAGAAGTTGGCTTTTCATACTATGACAAGCCAACTATTGGTTAACCTTGATAACAATGGAAAACAACAGGCACCATCAACAATGGTATGGATCAACCAAATGAAGTTGCTACCTCATCTAAGCCAAATATACCCTGGCAATAAGACACTTGTGTTTAATAAAAGAAAGACAGACTTCTTACTGTTGACTTGCATTTGTGACAATCCATTCATCACTTCAAAAGTTAAATGAAACTGTTGCAGCATTGCAGAGTCTAGAATATAGCCAGCCTGAAATTGTTGAAATTGAGACTGTCTGGACTTTATGTACCAACAACAACCTGAAGCTCATTCATGTTTCAAAAGCTGAAAAAAAAAAACTTGGCGTCAAAGTGAACAATCCTCTCAAGACCTCACACAAAGAGTATAAAAAATGTACCTTTTATCTTTTAAGTTATACACATTTGTAAGGCTGTAGTTTTATAGTGTGTGAACAGTGTTATGCTAGATTAGTCAGTATACTCAGTCGCTGAAAGTGGCCCCTTCTGTAGGCCGTGCGAAGCCCCCTCGTCTGCTCTGTAAATTCCTCTACCTTCCATTCTATTTCAGTGGCTGATAACTAAGAACATTAGTTTTATGCCACTTGCCAGGCTCAAATGAAAAGAGAGCTAACTTTAATGGCACCGCAATTAATCGCCCCAATAGACAGACAGCTAAAAGACAAGATATTGACTTCATTAAGGATAATGTATTATGCCATTATGTCAGCAGGGTCACCTTGTGTATCACACACGCCGGGCTAATATATTGGCATTTTCCTCAAATAAGATAAATTCTGATATGAGTGATAAAGCCGATTAGAAAATGCCTCATCCAGTGAGGCAGAGAGGAGGCAGCAGTCCTCCTCCAGCAAGAACACACAGCCCCATTACTGATCACTGCTTATCACACGGGCACATTGATTTGCACAGGCAATTTAATCATTATTGTTTCAGTCCAATCTACAAAGAGAAATGTTTCTCCTCCAGTGGATGTGCTGAGAGCTACGAAACGTACGGCGCTAGATTTTTTTACTCCCACATTCAAGAGTATTTTAGAACCATTCAGAAAATGTATACAGTGTGTACTGAAAAATGTGTGCCACATTTGGGGTCAGTCAGATTTTTTAAAGTTTTTTTTTTTTGCTCACCAAGACGGCATTTACTTGATCAAAGCACAGGAAGAACAGTAATATTGTGAAATATTATTACAATTGAAAATAACTGTTTTCTATTTTACTATATTTTAAAATAAAATGTATTCCTGTGATGTCAAAGCTGGATTTTCAGCATCATTACTTCAGTCTTCAATGTCACATGATCCTTCAGAAATGATTCGAATATGCTGGAGCTAAAAACAATTTTATTAAATTTGAAAACAGTTGTGCTGCTTGTGGAAACTGATTTTTTTTTTTTTTGCTGAATAAAAATATTAGTTTCTTAAAAAAATTTAAATATATAAATAATGAATCAAAGTCTTATTGACCCTACACTTGGTATTAAATGGTATTATACATTTTCTTTATTATTATTATTATATTTTTTCTGCATAGCAAACTAATCAAGGTATTAATCCACACAGTATATATAATACACATATATCGTACATTTTGGTGAATTTACAAACCGCATAACTTATTTGGCTCAAGTTTAGCTGTGTCAATAGTAAACACTGATTTCAAATGCAAAAAATATGAATTACATTCAATTATTCTAAATATTAAACTGCCATTTTCCTGGCTGGTTTAAAATTTGTCACATTTATGTGGCCCACATTTGAAAACGCACTATAAATCCATTTGTCAACACAATTTTTCTCAGATTGTAAGCTTCCATGAAGTGAAAAATAATGAAGTGAACAACTAATCTTTTGTTCGAAAACTTCTGTAAGTTCTTGATGCAAGTTCCACATGCAAAAGGCCCATGCATACTCTATTTAGTAAATCCCATATTATTATTATTATTATTATTTTTAAATTAATTTCAATGTAGATGTAAACTGTCCCCCTGCTCATGTAAAAAGAAAATACATTTCTAAAAATATTCAAAGAAATATTCAAGCTCGTCATAACTCTCAATGGCCCACTCTCAATAACCTTGTCTAGAAGCACATTTTTACAAAACAAAGTAAGCTAGAAAAATGCAAACAGATGAAGAACACAGAAAACTCACTTCTCCAGATGACGTAAAGGTCAATGGAGACTTGAGGTAACAGGCCGAGCAATATTTGAGCGGGATCACTGATTGAACGGCCATTCATTTGACAGGTTTTCTTCTCTCTCTCTCTCTCTCTCTCTCTCTCTGTGCAGTCCAGACCACAGAGACACAATGTGCCCTATTCCTGCGACCTTGGGCTTCCTTTTTGGGCTGGCATTATTGACATTTTCCCCCACCATCCTGTGGCCCTTCCTCTCATTTGTCATGATTATTGCTGAATTCTCAGCTGTCATTTGCGGCTGTAGATCAATGGCTGTCCACTCCCCCTGTGTCGTATTGGCAGCGCAAACAGCCTTCCTCTTCTAAATGAGGCCCTCACTCTCTCTCTCTCTCCATCCATTAGAGCCGTCCTGCTCCTGTGAGCACTCAGTCCTTTGTTAGGTCAGTCTATACATCACAGCACACATCAGAAGTGCGCTCACTTTCCCTGCTAGGTTCCCAGCACACAGATGTGTGTGTAAAAAACAGTGTACTATTATCATTCCAGAAATGTGAGAAGGAACCTTGATCCGCAAGAATATTACACTTCTCATTCTCATTACAGTTGTGCTATGTTAGTCTGGCAGAGACAGTGTGTGTGTGTATGTGTGTGTGTGTGCGTGTGTGTGTGGAGGGGGGGTTATGTCTGTGTGTGTGAGCTAGAGATAAGGCCTTGCTTGTCATCAGTCACATCCTGTGTGCAGAAATCACCTTGTCGGTGTACTTGAAATTGGCAAGACACAGTAACAACACAATGCTTTAAACAAGATAGTGCCCATAATATTCTCATTAACAGCAGCTTCCATAGCGATTGCTTTTTAAGTATGCTGCGCCAGCAATGAACAAAAAGTTCATGAGTGTACATGTCATTATATTATCATTTGTAATGACAACTCTTCTGAATAGCTCATTTTCATTATGTGAATGTTTAGTGGCCCTTTAAATCTCAGGGTTTATACTTGTGGGAAATGAAAAGATAATTCAACTTTCAAAGAAACTACAGAGGATTTTAATTATTATTTTTTAAATGGAGAATTAATTATGCCAGGCCTAATTGCTTATGAATGTGAGGACACAGATCATGGGTTTTGATCCATCACACAAAGCAGAGAAAATTATTTCACAGAGATTTGGAAAGAATACGCTCCAATTAGTGTTAAGAACTTATCAATTAAGTTCATATTCACGTCTATATTGGCTTATGATTTACTGGAATATAACTGACAAAAAGTAACTGTCTCTCACATTGTAAAACATTAAATACTACTACTACTACTACTGATAATAATAATAATAATTATTATTATTAGGGATGCACCGATAGGATTTTTTGGGGCCAATACCAATACCGGTTTTAACAATCACTTATTGGCCGATTCCGATACCGATATTTGTCACTTCCTCTCTTATTTGAAATTCTGGCATCAAAATCGATAGTATTTTGATCATGTTTTAAATCAGCAAATTTCAAAAACACCTACATTAAATTATACTAGAAGTTTTATACCTGCATCATCAACTAATTTCTAATGAACGTGGATTGGATCCATTTAACATTCAGCAGGCCTACATAAATACAACAGAACAAAGATACATATCAAATAAACAGTGCTTTTTAGGTAGGTTTAACAGTTTTCAGGTACAGAATTAAAGTAAACAAATGTAAAATAACACTTCACTGTATAAATTAAATACATATTAATCCTTCTGTATTGTAACAGACTTTATTATGATTCATCTTCTAATTTGTTTTTGTATACATTTTAATATTTTTTTTCTTCTGCGAGGCGTATTTGGAGTTTCAGCGCGAGAGAGCCCTCTGGCCTTTGGATGGAGATTTACTGCTGATCACAGAACCGTGCTTCACTGAAAGATATGCATGACAATCTCGATTCCATTTCGATTTATCGTGCAGCCCTAATCTGTATATATTAGTTTATTGTTAGTTGTAATAAGTGTTTTGTGTAATTCGCTGTATGTTGATGATAATGCAACGGAGAGAGAGAGTTTAATGTGCATTTCTTGTGCTGTGTTTTGTTTAGCTTTTTTGGAGTGAAAAAGGACTTAATAAAACATCAGTAAAGTTTTGGTCATCATTCAATCATTCAGAGCTACACTTATGAAAGTTACAAAAGTTATTTAGTCAAGAATAGTGTGCGATATTTTGTCTTTTGTTATTTTGTTATTTGTAAAGTGCAGACAGCAGCGCTAGGATTATGCAACAGCTCAGTGCCTTCACGCAGTTAATTAATAAACCATGAAAATAATAGCCGCATGCCCATCAAACCATGTTTTAGCACTGTTTCCAGCTTGCATGCAACTTTGCAAAATCGCTTTTAACTATTCATTTTTTTCCTTTCTGCTGAAGTACCTTCAGTCGTGGGACTGTTCCTCTGCAGATCGCTGTGCAGGTGATAATATCAGGTGAAATGTAATACCGGGGTTCAAGACAAACAAGTCAGGTCTGGATTCTCCCTCTGATAAAACACACAACTTTCACTTGATTTTGCATCACATTTTATTAGTTCTAGGCTATTACACAAATACAAAATTATAGAGCTCACTTTAACTTTGAAATTTAAAACCCCCTTTTTTTTGCGCCGTATCAGAACATGTGAGCGATGGGGCGAAAGTTTAAGGATTTGCGCGCCGCGTTTGCAATATTTTTATATATATTTCTGCTAATAAATGCATGTCTGAAGAAACACAATTTCACACCAGCGTGCGCTGGTCTCTATTCTCATACAAGGACTGAATAAATGCTCATTTCACAATTCAGCTCTAAAGAAAAACAGCTTATCAATTTCTATAAAACCAGCAGAAATCAACAAACAACAGAGACTGTTTAAAAACAAACATGCCATAGCACATTTTTTGCACTGCTTATTGAAAATGCATATTTGCCCAAACAGACAAAGAATAAAAAGAAAGGCAATTGCATACCTTAGTAGACCATCAGTAAAACTATATTGTATCCATAAGCATGTGATGCAGAATATGTGTGTAAATGTCCAGCACGGCGTGTGGTTCGCAGAGCGCGGAGCTCAACACTGGCATGTAGAGCTCAGTCTGCCAATGTGTCTTTGTTTATGTGAGACCCACGTGTTTGAGTTCAGTACGTCATCTGCGTCATATGTGAGTAGAACCAATCAGCTGCGAGACTCTTCTGCCAATCTGAGGGCTGACTGACAGCCGGTGCATGACTGTGATTTCACAGAGATCTGCTGTAGTTTAAATTCCCCGTCGTCTAATAGCAATTTACCTCTGTTTTGTCACATATATTTCAGTATGCACAGTACAAAATATTAAATTCGATTAAGTCGATTTCACATAAAACACTGATTAAAAAAATTGTAACAATAATAGAATTACAAGTATTTATTCCTTCTCATTCTATTAAAACTATTTGTTTAGGATGTTTTGGTAAAGCTGGTTAATCTAAGGCTAAACAACAAGTACTGGGGGGAAACAATCTAAGAGCCATTGGTCATTGTATTTTTCAATGCGAAACAACGGTAGAAATTCTATTTGTACGAGACTACAGTCATTAGCAGAGGGCAGAGGAGGGGATTCTTACAGAGTAATTTCAATCTAAGTGTGACAAAGACAGAGAAATACATCGGGAAATGGCAACAAAAAAAGCGATGCAGACAACAGCTGTGATGCAGAACGTGAAGAGGTCTAGAAACAGAGGTCACCTCCCCTCAAAACAGTCTTTGCCATATTGTATCTGAATGGGTGGGTGTTACTGTTATTTGAGACAGGTCTCACTCAACCATCATGTGAACACCCTCTTTCCACAAACTAAATCATGCATCTCCCAACCACCATAAACAACTTCATGGCCTTATGGGTAAAACCACAATATGTAAGAAAACATTGCTCAGTCTCTTTTCTATGTAAACGAATACAAAATTAAGGTTTGTGAGGTTTTCTTAATACAGCTTCAAGAATTTAGCTAAACCAAAGCGGTGTTCTCTAAATGGGGGTGGCAGTCTCCTCTAGAGGACACTGTTGCTCACCACCCACTGGACAATCATTTTGGATTATGTTGTATATGTTGTTATAACGTAAAGCTAATACAGTGCTGATCAATGTATTTCAGCCTAATGCAGAATAGATTATATGTCAATAAGCCACAGACACTGCAGTTCAGCCATTCAAGGATGACATGTGAGGACAAAACTATCCCATGGTGTCCATGATCTCTCATTTAAACAATATGTCCAAAACTGTCAGTCATGTTCTACATAGTGAATGACAGGCCAGCCGTGTGCTCAACAGCTGATTGAGTTTATTGCTATATCCAATGTATTATATCCACAATATGGTCTGCTTTCATTTACCTTTTTAATGAAGGGAAATTACATACAATTAAGCAATAATTGCCCATTGGCTCATTTAATTACTAACTGCCTTATATATGCATAGTTTAATCACTGCTCATGGGGAAGAAGAGGCAGCAAATGAAGAGCAATCAAATTGGACTGAAGTTATTTCCCAATTATGACACGTTGAAGAATGTGTGTGTGTGTGTTTGTGTGTGTGCGTGCGTGCGAGTGTGTGTGTGTGTGCGTGTGTGTGTGGAGGGGGGGTTATGTCTGTGTGTGTGAGCTAGAGATAAGGCCTTGCTTGTCATCAGTCACATCCTGTGTGCAGAAATCACCTTGTCGGTGTACTTGAAATTGGCAAGACACAGTAACAACACAATGCTTTAAACAAGATAGTGCCCATAATATTCTCATTAACAGCAGCTTCCATAGCGATTGCTTTTTAAGTATGCTGCGCCAGCAATGAACAAAAAGTTCATGAGTGTACATGTCATTATATTATCATTTGTAATGACAACTCTTCTGAATAGCTCATTTTCATTATGTGAATGTTTAGTGGCCCTTTAAATCTCAGGGTTTATACTTGTGGGAAATGAAAAGATAATTCAACTTTCAAAGAAACTACAGAGGATTTTAATTATTATTTTTTAAATGGAGAATTAATTATGCCAGGCCTAATTGCTTATGAATGTGAGGACACAGATCATGGGTTTTGATCCATCACACAAAGCAGAGAAAATTATTTCACAGAGATTTGGAAAGAATACGCTCCAATTAGTGTTAAGAACTTATCAATTAAGTTCATATTCACGTCTATATTGGCTTATGATTTACTGGAATATAACTGACAAAAAGTAACTGTCTCTCACATTGTAAAACATTAAATACTACTACTACTACTACTGATAATAATAATAATTATTATTATTATTAGGGATGCACCGATAGGATTTTTTGGGGCCAATACCAATACCGGTTTTAACAATCACTTATTGGCCGATTCCGATACCGATATTTGTCACTTCCTCTCTTATTTGAAATTCTGGCATCAAAATCGATAGTATTTTGATCATGTTTTAAATCAGCAAATTTCAAAAACACCTACATTAAATTATACTAGAAGTTTTATACCTGCATCATCAACTAATTTCTAATGAACGTGGATTGGATCCATTTAAGATTCAGCAGGCCTACATAAATACAACAGAACAAAGATACATATCAAATAAACAGTGCTTTTTAGGTAGGTTTAACAGTTTTCAGGTACAGAATTAAAGTAAACAAATGTAAAATAACACTTCACTGTATAAATTAAATACATATTAATCCTTCTGTATTGTAACAGACTTTATTATGATTCATCTTCTAATTTGTTTTTGTATACATTTTAATATTTTTGTAAATTTAAATATGTATGAGATCTCCATTACCAAGGCGGAACTCTTATTTTGATGGGTTTTCTAGTCGGAGCAGCTATATGAGTAACGAAAGCACGCAGTTCTTCGGATTTAAAGTTTGCCAGTTTATTAAGCACCCCCCGAAAAGGCATGAGATCTGTATATATTTATTTACTGTTAGCTGTAATGAGTGCTTTGTGTAATTCGCTGTATGTTGATGATAATGCAACTGAGAGAGAGAGTTTAATGTGCACTTCTCGTGCTGTGTTTTGTTTAGCTCTTATGGTTACAAAAGTTATTTAGAAAAGGACGCAAATAAAACATCAGTGAAGTTTTGGTCATCATTCAGATGAGGTCTGCTACACTTATGAAAGTTACAAAAGTTATTTAGTCAAGAATAGTGTGCGATATTTTGTCTTTTGTTATTTGATTAGCATTAAAGTGCAGACAGCAGCACTAGGATTATGCAACAGACATTATACAGCTCAGTGCTGTATTAATTAATAAACCATCGGTTTGTTATATCGGCCATGTTCCTTATATAGCCGATATGCTGATGGTTGTAAATTGAGGAAAAATCAGCCGATAAATATCGGCGGCCGATACATCGGTGCATCCCTAATTATTATTATCATTGTTCTTATTGTTGTTGTTATTATCATTATATTATTATTAATATAATAATTATTAAACAACAACAGCAACATTAATTTTTATTATTATTGACATCATGGTAATATTGTTGATGTTAGTGTTAAATATTTTAATCTAGGGTGAAGTCTATACTCTGTCTATGTCACTAATGGCAGCACAAAGAAAAGTCAAACATAATGATTCTTTTTCAAAAACTCCTGCCTGTCATTATTAACACATGTAGAACTGTTCTAAACTTGTAACGCTGTTTGAGACAATGTTGTCATATCTGGCCCGGTTCCGTGGCAAAAACAAACAGATTGCTATTGTATTCAGTGAAATTACACACTTCACCTTTGATCTATTGAGCACACAAAGAACAACAGTTTTAAACCAATGTGAAAGTTGACAATTTTGATCCTTATATTTGTGGATAAGAAGGACTTCATTTTGTATCTCTTTTCTGTCTCAATTATAATGGTTAATTGGCACATAATCAATGCACTACAAATGGCGCACCTGAAAAAATATGAAGGGCGAGGTGCATTTATCATCTGATAAAAGACACTCTGCTATCCATCTCACACTCAATGCCTAATCCTACAATAACACTCCATGCTACCAGTCCACGACATCACAGACTTCTTAAAAGATTCAATACCTTACCCATAAAGCATCATAAGATAATAATAATAATTTTGCGGGTAACTACAGGAGTCACGATAATGTAACTCAATACCTCAGTAACTCCTCCCACTGTGAATGTTTGGGATGATGCTGTAGTTTTAATACGATCACGTCGCCGTGGCCTTGTGTACCAGAGAGCACATATTCTGCTCAGGTACAATCAACACATCAGCCCTTCAGCAGCAGCACCCTGATGAATTAGTCTGGAGTGCCTTTCACCCAAGGTCAAGGCTATGTAGACAAGCATTATTGAATTTATTCCACCAATTCATGTAAATGCCTTAGGAAGCTCAGCTATATAATTGTAAAACTGTCCCCAGCTGTAATGAGCCGTCCAGCGGGATCAGAAAATATGAAATGACACTCATTTGCTTCCTCCTGCCGAAGAAAAGGACGAGGGGTAAGGAGAAGTACAGTCACACTGCCTGTCTTATCACCGACTTCTCAACATTCACTTAAAAGTGCACAAGGACCGGACAGGCTGATGAATCCGACATAATGGAGCGGACCAACCAGGACCGCGTCCTGTGCTATGCACGCCCTTGCCTTTCTTCTCGAAGCTCTCGCTCGGCTATTTCGTTTTTCTTGACACGCACACCTACGCTCGCTGCAGTAGTATGGCTGCCTGTTTTTTTCAGTCTACCTTTTCCCGCCGTTTTTCCTCTCCCTGTTTCGGCTCAGCTGAGCAGGGCTGACAGGCGGATTCCTTTGCTTTTCGCCGTATTAAAGCCACTTTCCCGCCCTGACAGCCTGTTCTATTCTGCCACCTTATAGCTCGGGCTTCACACTTCTCTGGGCAGCCACTGCTTCTTGACAGACCACTGTCACTTCCCATCATCCTCTCTGTATATTCGGCGCTCCCCCCTCCTCAGCACGCAGCCCCACTTTCCTACCAGTGCAATTATTTTTTTTGACAAGCCATCCATCAGCCTTAACTTTAAAAGCACTTTCCACTGATATCCATTGTTAAAGCCCCAGCCTTTTTTTTCCCCAGCTTCCCCGAGAGCTCGCATGAGAGAATATGATATCAGACATCTAACCTACCAAACCATGTAAATTTACTTTGTTCTCGGCTATGTTTCCAATTTCACGTCCAATTTTTCGGTACATTATGCGGAGTTGTTGTGCCTAATATGATGTTGTCAAATCCCATTAAAGTTCACTGTCTTGCATGGCATTAAAAACAGGTTACAATTTGTATTCCATAAAGTGGGGAAGGAGAGCAGTCTAAAGTCAAGCTGAATCTTATTAAAATTATCTGTTCAATTGTGACGTCTGTGGAGGGAGTAATTTAGAGGCATTAGCGCAGGCACATATGAATATGTCAGTGTAGCCAATAACGACAGCCAAAGCGAAGGCGATGCATCTCTGCGAGTCAATAAAGCTCTTCTGCTGGTGACACAAATGTGATGATAATCTAAGGAAATGAATAAGAAACCTTCCTGTTTGAGGAGGAAATCTGCTGTGCCGCTGAATAATTTGGAGCATCTCCAATTGGCCTACATCTCGGCATCGTGCAGGAAAAGCAGGGCACATCATCTTGGCATCATCCAATCATGTCTGTCTGGTGCGCCCAAATTGCTCGAATTACATGAGTGTAACAAACTATTTACCTTACGCCGCCGAAACAACATTTTCTCCAATCTGACCACTGAATCCATTAGAACAATATGCAGCTAAGGGCGCTCCGAGCGGTCACTGAAAACCCTTATAAACAACACACTTCCATACTACACTAAATACATATTACTGGAGAATCATATATGAACATACTGATGATTCATGCACAGAGGGTTCAGTGAAACCCTCAGCTTTCTACTGACAGCTATAAACCACAGACATATAAAGCTACTATACAGGGCCTCAACAGTTTATAAATGCCAGTTATGCAGCACCATAAATTGTGTAATCAAATAATTGCATGGCTGACTAATACCCTGATGTAGAGGAATGATTTCATGTCTAATAATTCAGTCGAAATACACCACAGGACCCCATGTTTTCAAAAAAAGAAAATAAATTTGAAGTGAATTAATGATATAATTAATAAAATTAAACCATAAAGATTTATATTTAAAAAAAAATTATAAGGTAATAAATTATAATAGCAATATTTGATGAGAAATATTAAGATTAGCATAAACACATTTTTGCATATATGCGTGTATGCAAACTTTTAAGCTATTATTTTTTACATATGCATGTGCGACACACTACAGCACTACAGTTTATAACTTATTTTTTTATTTATATTTAACATACAACTTAATTCAAATGAATGCAACTTTTGTTTACGGAACATAAATCTTAAAAAATTCAGTTTTTCTGAAAAGCAACATGCCAGCATTGTCAAAAAGACAACTCTATGCCAAATATATTCCAAGCTTCAAGCCCTTCAAGAAAAGGAAGCACAATTAACAAGCTGATATCATCCTGCGTCTGGCTGAGCTAATGAAAATCAAATTACACTCAAATGTTTATAAATCATCATTACTGAGGATTCTAACTGATCCAGCAATTAAACATGACAAATGTTATATGCGCCAAAACTTAATTTTAGTTCTCCAAATAACAAACTATTCATCTTAGTGTTGTGGCTTCTTAGCTAATTTCATATTGTTTATACAGCAAATTAACAAGGGAAAGAATTGCTGGTCAGGGAGGGGGGGTTGGGTGCTGGGGGGTACCCCTCTATAGAAATCGTGGTCTGGGGGCACCTAGATCAGACCGAAAGGGCACTTTAGTGTTGGCAATTAAAGGGACAGGGGCTCGATTTGTCTCTTTCAGGCTCTGTGGCGCTCTGCTGTCTATATTGTCTTCTAACCTTTTAAGAAAAATGCGGTTTTAAGTTTTAACCAGCCGTGAATATCAATAGGATTATTTTACCATGCTGTGGTCATAGAGTGTAATATATTACTTTGAACAGTGCTGTTCATGCAAATACAGTACAAAAGCCACAGAAAGTTGCTTGCATGTGTGTTTACTCACGAGTCAATGGAAGGCGGGATCACACAGTGGAGACACCTGCCTGTCTCTGGGCCTCTGACAGCTCAACCAGGAGCTAAGTGTCAACATATGGTTATCAATGATCCAGATGGCTTCTTCATATCTGGAGACTGACAACTTTGCTCCTCTATTATCAAACAGTAGTAATTAACCATAATCAAGTAGGTGTTAATTAAGCATAATGAATCAATTTCTGCCTACTATCAGCAACTTACAGTTAATTATAAGCACTCTGGGTAATCTCTAGACTGCGGACGGGTAGAGGTGCGGCATTTGTTCAGCTGATGATGACGGTTTTGTCTGCGAGTTTGGCAGATTTAAGCCTGGAAAACTCCTGATTTGCCAGGCTGTCACAGCTGTTGAGGAGGAACAAAAGGGTCCGGACTCCCGATGACAATGTTTCAGGAGTTTGTCATTCCCTGTGAAAGGACGGCCATTAATCAGAGTGACCCCTGCCTATAGCCAACCCACCACAACACCTGCAGCCTGGGCATGTTTCAGGGGAAATTAAAGCCGTAAATTTCCTAACACCACGTGTACCTGAATATAGGCAGCGAGGACCCAACCCTGAACTGCTCAGAGACATTGTAAGAGGCCGCAGGATATCTCTGTATTCATGTGGCTTTCATATTGTTTTGAAAATGAATGAATAAAACATTTCAACAAATGGTTACATGACTTTAAAAAATGTCATGGGGCATAAATATTAAGTAAAAAATAAACTTGTATTTAAACCTTGAATACAATCTTTAAATAAATAAAAAGTTTAATATAATATCAAAGAGCTGCATGATTAAATAAAAACTAAATTGTGATATGGGTTAGTGTGATATTAAATTGTAAATTGCAAAGGCTGTGATTTAATTAAATAAATATGTGTGCAGTGTGTTTCAGATTGAAGTGTGTGTGTGTTTTTTTTTTCAAATGCTGCTCCACACAAATGCGGTGCTTGTAATGTGCATTTGGAAACAAACCATCTTTCCATACTTCTAATGAGAAGCACTTTAAACTCTTGGTTTAACATTTGATAATTAAGAAATTAACACCGCATTAAATATTATTATTGTAATTTTATAGTTGTTTATTAATATTTGTTATTTTTATTTAAAAATAATAATCATAATAAAAAACACTAAATTGTGATATGGGTTAGTGTGATATTAAATTGTAAATTGCAAAGGCTGTGATTTAATTAAATAAATATGTGTGCAGTGTGTTTCAGATTGAAGTGTGTGTGTTTTTTTTTTTCAAATGCTGCTCCACACAAATGCGGTGCTTGTAATGTGCATTTGGAAACAAACCATCTTTCCATACTTCTAATGAGAAGCACTTTAAACTCTTGGTTTAACATTTGATAATTAAGAAATTAACACCGCATTAAATATTATTATTGTAATTTTATAGTTGTTTATTAATATTTGTTATTTTTATTTAATAATAATAATCATAATAATAAACATTTCAAAATCACAATCAGTTTATCAAGCTACATTTTTTATTCAAACTAAAGTTTTTTTTTTTTTTTGCAAATATCAAACTATTCATAATTTTTGAAAATTATTTTAGCAAGTATTAAACTTCTTTTTTTCCCCCTTTGCATGCTTCTGCACATTAGTTGCAGCACATGACTTTGCTCTGCGGGACAAAAGATTTTCAAATGTTTATATAATTTAAACAAAAATGCTTTAAAATAAAAGGTAGATTGTAGACTGTACCAAACTATAACTTTGGTTCAACCAAGAACTATTCAGGAATGGCCACCGATTGCAGACCGGCGGACAGAGTGTTTAGGAAACCTGTTTGCAGTTGCATCTGGTGACACCAGTGGCACAGAAATTACACACTTCAGCTTTAAGGATAGTCACCATACATTCACGCAAAAAGCCTAGAAATAATACTGAGTGTGTTATGCTGTTGCATTAGCATGTCAGAATATTTGCCGTACGTTAGCAGCCATTGCGCTGAGACTGGCAGCTTCATTAGAAAGAGAGCAAGGAAAATGTCAGTTCGCATCGCGATTAAACTACAAAATCTCAACTCAAAGACAAGCCATGCCATGATACTACGGGACAGCGCTTTGTAATTCTATATCAGATTAATCCACATCTACACAGACAGCATATGACACTCGTGTTATTATTTGCCTGATAAAGGAACATGGTCTTTCTCCCCTCCTCATCAAATGGTAAAATAATTGCATTTCCCCCGAGGCTAGCGTCAGGAGGTTCTATATGTTCTCACAGTGTCAGCTTCTGACTCAAACTTCTGTGAGAGAGACGCTATCTCACGCCGAGACTAGATGAATTAGAAAAATCAATGCTTCAACTCTTATTTGACAAACCCGGAGATATTGCACAGCGCACCTCTCCTCTCACACATATTTTCTGTACCGTGACAGGGTGCGACTGCCAGCACAGATTCATCAGGAAACAAATGGAACCGCAGAAATAATTGGTTCATGTGCACTTTTTAATGACTACAGCCAGTAAAAATAAGGAAAAGAAATGGGGGGTGAGAATAAATCTTTTAAAGTCACTTTTTTTTTTTTTGGACTTCCTGTGAATTGTTTACATTCTGTGCCCTGCCTCAATGTTAACGAGTCAAATGTGTTTACTGTCTGGGAGCATGCGTGTAAAGTCTTCATAAGGTGTATTGTTTATTTCACACTCCCCATTGACACTTTGACACCTTATATGTGAAACTCGCCACCCATCCTCACTGGCTGCGCCATCTATTGTGACATTTGGTGACGCTGACATTTTTCGCTCAGATGCATGAGCGACCATTCTCTTCTTCTGCACTTCATCACCGGCTGACGCAGAGGGCTAAATGCAGTCTGACTGGCCGTGTCACTCTGGATGAGAGAGTGTGCTGACAGTGTGTAAATGTAAATGAGTGTCCCGGGCTCACCCTCGACTCTGAGTGCAGTTGTGAGTAATGTCGGCCATGTCATCCATCCACTCTCACCGTAAATCAGGGCGTCACCAGAATCGGCCCAATTAAAAGGGTCAGTACATAAAATTAGGGGCTTTATGTACAGTCAGTAATTTCTGCAGGAAGATGCATCAAGCAGCCAAAGGAGTAAATCACTGTGAGAGCGAGGCGATAATTACAAGGATCACGGTCCTTCCCCGGCCCTCAGCTCGGTTAGATCAGCTCGGTTTAATCAACACCACATCATCTACACTTAGCTGGGAAACTATTCATTCAGCCTTTAAAACAACAGTGCCGGACACCAGAGCCGTGAGTTACGATTTCCTCAGAGGATACTTATATGACTCATGCAACTGGCAACAAGCAGGATCAGTGTTGGAGAGTGACTAACTAAATGTAGCAGCACAACTAACTCAACAGCATTTTCAGTAGCGTGACAGTAGCTCAGATGTTTTCAAAAGAACTGCCTTTCAAGCACAACACAAATTGAGGAAATAATCACGCGCTTTCCTAAAACGGCATCCACCTCCCATTTGCAGTGTTGGAAAGTCCACTGATTTATGTAAATGTGGAAAAAAGAAACTCTGATTCTGCCCTATATGGGTATTATTTAATAATTTGTAAAATAATACAAACACTTTTCCCAGCAGAATGTTAAATAAATAAATAGATAACCAATAAAGATAAAACAAACAAAGAAATAAAAAAACTAAATAGATTAAAGAAATAAACAGAGGAAGGAAGGAAGGAAGGAAGGAAGGAAGGAAGGAAGGAAGGAAGGAAGGAATGAATGAATGAATGAATGAATGAATGAATGAATGAATGAATGAATGAATGAATGAATGAATGAATGAATGAATGAATGAATGAATGGTATAGAAACCCAGCGACCTAAAACAATCCAATTAGTGTGAAAAGAATACAACTGATGTGTTTTTGTGCCAGATTACTATTGTTTTAAAAGATATTACCTGTTAAGTAGCTTAGAGTGTAGCTAACTGCATTTACTAAGAGCAGAGCTTGACTTTAAATGTGCAATTTCAAAAAGAAAAAAAGCACATTCCAAACACAGAACTGATTGTAACATATATAAAAAATAGCATGATGAAGCACACTGTATTTGGTGAAAGTAACATGGCATGGAGTGAGTAGCAGTGCTATGTGTGCATTTCTGTCAGGATGTGAGATGCTGTTGACTATGAGCCCTGAGAGGATATTTTAAGTGAAACTGCAGGTGGAGATGAAGACACACCAGTGTCAGCACTGTGATCCAGAGGAAAGCCCATCAGTGCCCTGGATGTATATTGACAAGCCTGAGAGGGAGAGGAAGTGGCCTGGAGTCAGTCACCTTGGCCGAGGCACAATGTCAGCCTGGCCCTGGCAATCACTCTTTACCACTGTCCAGGGTATTATTTAAAGGCAAACAAATATCAGGCCCGAATGTCACAGCAAGGACGCAGAGTCTGCCTCTCACCTCAACTAATCAGTGTCCAGGTTTAAAATGGCCCTTTCTCCTGCCCTCCCCTCCGAATCCATCTTCACCCGTCCACCCCACTGACAACAACATCACAGCTACACCCCCTAAAGCCCCCACACCAGATTTACTGTCACCTCTTGCTGCTGCTGCACAATTTATCGACATCACTTGTCAGCTTTCTTTTCAGGAAAGTGCATGACGGATAGATTTTAACTGTGTCCTAATGTTAAATATTTTGGAAACACTACATTTCATGCTATGCAATGCTCTGAGATACATTCACATCACATTCTTCAGAGAAAAATTATTATTTTCCCTCCCTTTTTATGGCGAAATATTATAATTTAATAACCAGGAGCTCATAACAACTTCATCGCACCCATTAATTACTGATGCTTTATACTGAAGAATGATCTCTGGCCATTATGTAATGCATCAAAAGTTTAAGTAATTTAATTTGATTGTTTTTATTACCTAATTACATCCAAGAAATGGATTCTTGCAAAAGAGAGATCTCAGGATGATATATCTCAATATGCAATTTTATGAACTTGATCATTTACCAGATCGCATCATTCTAACATGAAATCAGGAACTCATGATTATGTGGGAATATAGATGAAGATATACTTTTAAAAAAACTGTTTAAAGTAAAAAAAAAAAAATTATATATATATATATGTATATATAAAAATGTAAAAAGCAAAAATAAATAAATACAAAAACAAGACACAACAAATAAATACATACATACATAAATAATGTGTAAAGCGATTTACACTGACAAAGTGATTGCATAGTGGCATTGCAGAAAATGACTGAACATCAGCTACTATGGAGTCTTCCATCATTTTCAAAGCAAGATGTTTTGATGGGCTAATACCCTTTTCTAGGTGATTACCAACAGTGGACAAATGGGCCCAGTGAACACAACCATCTGTCTTAGTGGCGGTGTTGTTGCTCCAGACAACATTCTCTCCACCAAGTTCAAATAAATCATTATCTCAGCTATAAACATATACATTTCAATCGATATGTACTCACTTTTTTTTCCCTTCTCAAAAACGGCTGCAATAAAGCCCCAGCAGGCATGTGTGACCATAAAAGTATGTAAAATAAATTAAGAGAGCATAACGAGAGGCTCTAGCAATTCTCCCATAAATATAACATAACAACCACAACTAAAATGTCATAGAATCAAATAAATCAATTTTGCTGGGACAGGCCTGTCTTTATGTTCACTGCACAGAGCCATGTTTATAGGCTTTTTATTGGAGGATCTCATTTTTTTGGCCAGAGTGTGGACGGAGTGTGGAGCTACAAACACAGGTTGTACACATCACGGGTTTAATATGTTTTCCCTGCGATTCATCACCACGACACTGACACCTGAGGCCAGGCCTGCTGCCATATTTCCCTTAAATGGTTTCTCTGGGACCCTGGATGAAGGTGATTGGTTGGAGAAAGACCTGCGTTTGGATTAATTCACTCTCGATGTAAAATGAGGGAGTAAACCTCCTTCAAAATGAGATGAGTGAATCCAGATATTAAGATCTGATGGATGGCATTTGGATTAACCACTGGGTTTGAGCAATAGTCTGCATTTAAAAATTATATAGCAGATATATTATTAGAGAAAGAACATCTTTAATCACAGGCAAAAGATCTGCTTGCAATAAAGACGGCTCTTCACACAGAATGCAATTTCAGCTATATAAGATCTAATTTTTACTGTAAAATAATTTTAAAAAAGCACTGACTAGTGATACTCTCTCTCTCTCTCAAGTCTCGATTTTTCATAATAAATATTATTTAAGGGCCTCACATACCACAGAGAATGAGACACATGAGACATGTAGTGATTCTGGTTCCGTAGCAATTTTGAAATCTAATTTCAATATTTTAATATTAATTTTCTTATTTTTAATTTTAAGTACCAATTATTATTACAACAAAATTATATTACTACACTGATTTTTCACAATCAATCGATCAAATGTGCATTTATCTGTTAATTTTGGATTGGACATGATAAAAGTAACAAAGTAAATCAAGAACTGCTCTGAGTGATTAACTGATTCAGAGCAAGCCGTTAGAGCAATTCAAAGGAATGGCACCACTAGTTCAGGCCCACAGTTAAACACACACAAAGACACTCTCAACCTCATTAAAACTTATCATATGTTATAAAACAACTGAATGTTACATAAAACACTGGGATGCAATTGTTGTAATAGCTGCCCTCTAAAATGGCTCCCTTCAGCAAGAGGACAACCTAATAAGCGGTGTGTGATTGATGAGGCTGTGGCTTCTGCAGCCAAAAAGCACATGGCTGTCCTGAAGGAGCACCCAATCTGAAAACAACACCTTTTTATCCCCCTGGCTTGGATACCAACACTTGGCTTTTCATCTGAGGGAAAGGTGATATTTTAAGGCTGTAAGTAACAAGCAAACGATGAGGTGGCAGACGTATCAAGACTAGACTGGAAATCAGAAGCAGCAGCAGCTATCCAAACACACAGCATAAAACACATTCTGGTTTACTAGGCTAAAAGCATATTGTCTTGTTTTTAAGCAGGAAATGTTAGCAAGACAGTTTGCATTTCTATAATATATTAGAGGTCTGCAACCCGGGTTCGGGTTAATTTTTAATGAATAGCTTCGGGTTCGTAGCTAAAGTAAAACTACATGCAGTAGGCTATGCATTCATCTCACACACATTACTTGCACACAGAGATCAGAGATCGCGCAGCGCACACAAAAACACTGTGGCGCACAGAAACTTTTATTAATAAAATAGCTTCCATACTGACCCGCTGCATTATATTTTTTCAATGAGGTAGTAAAATCGCTGTTTTTGAAGTAACTAAGCTTCATTGCATGTAGAGAGAGACGCGCAGACGCAGGTAATTCACACACACAACTTTCACCCCCCTCTCTCTAATTAATTCAAATAAATGATATAATTAATGAATTCAACTTCATCTCTGTGTCTGATTTAAAGCAGGCAGAAAGCTAACGAGCCATAACTGACGAAATGACCGTAATTTTTACCCTTTGCCTCCAAGTCGTGCATTAAAATATTTTAAGGCACATGCTAGCTGGATTATCCCTTACATATAGCTAATGTGTGCGTGCAGTTTGCTGTATAGGCTATATTCAAAATGAAACTTGTTTTGCTCTTGTGCAGATAGCGGTCTCTCTCAGGGGCGGGTCTACATGGTGGCCAGGGGTGGCCAACCAGATTTCAGTGGGGGCCGGTGCCACCCCTGGCCACCATGTGCCCCCCCCCACCCCACCAGAAATCTTGTGATTGGCTTGTTTTTTCTTTTCTTTTTAAACTTCTCACTGTATCTGGCAGTGGCAGATCATGACATGGGCAATATGACGCTTTCTTCTCTTCTATATACATAATTTTAGGCGGTTTCTATAGCGTTATCTTAATGACAATGTGGAGAGAGCAGTAATGTAATGCGCGAGCACGAATCTCTCCACTCGCAAGTGGATTTCCTTCACAAAATTGGACGTGCACTTTTAAATAGACATTGTTCTCTTATGAATCGGCTCTGCTTTCGCTCAGATATTGCGTGTGCACGCTCAAACTTTGTCCTTGCATCATTGAAGACCAGAAGGGCTTTTTTTAATTCAGGTGAAGAGTAGGCTTATCCAATTAAATGGAAGCAAGCTGATTATAGTCAGCCTTCTCTATTTATTTTATTATTTAATACTTATTTGAGTTACGTGCTTATTGTAAATATGTATTTATTAAATAATTTTTTTCCGTGCATGTGTATTTTGTTGTTTATGTATAGCCTAGTTCTACAATAAACGCATATCAACCAGGCCTGGTTCCAGAAATAAATCACTGAGGGTGCTTCTGAAATTAGTGAGGGTGCTCTAGTCTTAATGCACATTTTCTTGTCCCATCCATTGCTATAGTTATCACTGTCAATCACTGCTATTTCGAGAGTGAATCTAGCATAAATATGCAGATGTCATTCCCGAAACTTTGCATCGTATGTGTGGCCGAAAAACAAAAGTTCTGCATTTTGAATGGATTATAGCCTAGAAAGCTCGCAAAGAGCGCTCCATTAATAATCACTAAAAAGCTGTCACTCTTTGTTCATCGCGATCTCACAAAGTTCTGTTATGTCCAATGAATCTCTCTACACTGCGCGAACAATCTATTATTTACATCTTGTATACACTCATGTTATAATGAGAGGATTCAATTGTATAACTCACGGAACAAAAACTGGTGTATGTTGTAGCCTTTGAGACAAAACCAGCATGTACTGTCATGAGGTTGAGGTTGTATGAAAGTATTTTCATTAGAGTAAAGCCTTCAAGTACCTTTAAAGGTGCAGTAAGCGATTTCTGAGAAATGCTGTTGATATTTGAAATCACCAAAACAAACATGCCCCTACCCAAAAGAATCACACCCTACTCTTGCCTCCGCCCCCAATTTTCTAAACATGCTATTCAACACAGGCACCTCACCCATCACTACTGGACATGACCCTTACTGGTGATTGGCTACAAGTGTGTTTTGGTGCTCGGTCCGAGCCACTTTCAAAAGCGTTTCTCAGAAATCGCTTACTGCACCTTTAAGTGTTTTTATTCATTGAAAATGTACAATTTCTCATGTGGTAACATCTAATTTATTTGATTTTATTCAACCCAAAAATATGAACCTAATCAACATTAAGTTACATTGATAAAATAAAATTTAACCACGATCATATTTTGCGCAGCTTGTCAGTAAACAACGGCTCTGTGTAGTAAATGCTACACCATGTGAAAACACGCACGTGAT
The DNA here is from genome assembly GCF_001515645.1 of Sinocyclocheilus grahami. NCBI lineage: Eukaryota > Metazoa > Chordata > Actinopteri > Cypriniformes > Cyprinidae > Sinocyclocheilus > Sinocyclocheilus grahami. The sequence goes on along the minus strand of NW_015505296.1, from coordinate 726,405 downwards.
GGAGATTTACTGCTGATTACAGAACCGGCTTTACTGACAAGATGCGCATTAAATATCTCATGCGATTTATCGTGCAGCCCTATTTAAGGGCTAGATCAGGTAGAAATTGCTCCCTAAGATAACATTTGCAGGTTTGCACTTCTTAATAGTGTACCATAGATTCTACAATGTTTTTTTTTTTTCTCATCATGCTCATTTTGTTGCCACCCTCTTTAGAGACACGCCCCATTCAAAAACAAATCATTAAGACTGGTTTTGTGAACTAAATTAACTGATCCACTGAAAAGATCTGACTCAAAAGAATGATTTGTTCACACAAAGCTATCGTATACGAACAACATGAGGGTGAGTAAATAATGACAAAATGTACATTATGGTCTAAAAAATGCTCACAGCAAATCTCCATTATCTCCCCTACTTTACAAATGTCTGTGCTGCAACATCATTTCATGGTCCACAGCACCCTCTAATGGATACCACCCTCCATACAATGCAGTGCCGTATGCTTGTTTTATTGACTGAGCCTCTCTCTTTGTTTTGTGCCAATTCCAAGCCCCAGACTTGGAAAATATAATCCTTTGAAGTTTTTTCCACAGCCTGTGGTTCATAATGGATGAGACAAGGCAGTGAGGGTTTTGTCTAGAGAGGTGAAGTCTCAATCGGGCTAACCTGAGACCACCTACAACCCCTCAGTCAGTCAAAACTTCAGAGAAAGTCTTAGCAGAGGTGTGTGGGGCGCTCAGCTGTTCATACATAATTTATGACAGCTCACCAAGAATTAAAATAAGGCAGCTGAGAAAAGGTGACAGAGTTCTGGAGCAGAAAGAAGATGTGGAGGGAGGGATAAGGTAGACAGACAAATGTTGAAAAGAAGTAAAGAAAGAAGAGAGAGCAGAGAAAAATGTAAGCACTACAGAAGTCTAAACAAATTGGTGAGTGAAATGAAGAGAACTGTCAAAAGATTCCCCCATATATGAATAGACTTCAGTTCTCTACAATTGACTTTCTCCCAGTTGGAAAAACTTTGATGCGCATTAAATATCTCATGCGATTTATCGTGCAGCCCTATTTAAGGGTTAGATCAGGTAGAAATTGCTCCCTAAGATAACATTTGCAGGTTTGCACCTCTTAATAGTGTACCATAGATTCTACAATGTTTTTTGTTGTTGTTTTTTTTATTTTTCTCATCATATGTGAGAGTGTGTTATAGGCTATATGACAGCGTTAATGCAACACGCAGTGCCGTAGATGAGTAGTTAAGTATCTCTTCAGCAAGCCAATGTGCAAACTGCAGCAAATGAAACTGAAAGTAAGTCCCAGTTGTTCAACACACAATCATCTTCATTAAAAGTTGTAAGACTAACTTATCTTTTCAGTGCTGATGCTGTTCTCTCTCCTGTTGCGGTCTTTGATCTTGAAACTACCTGATGATGAATAAAATGCAGTGCATATCTATTGCTTTTGTTGACGTGAACTCCATTAAAGGGGTCATATGATGTTGCTAAAAATAACATTATGTTGTGTATTTGGTGTAATCCAATGTGTTTATGGTTAAAAAAACACATTATTTTACACATAATGTACATTATTGTTGCTTCTCTATGCCCCGCCTTTCTGAAACACGTTGATTTTTACAAAGCTCATCGTTCTGAAAAGCGAGGTGCACGTTGATTGGCCAGCTATCCAGTGCGTTGTGATTGGCTGAATACCTCAAGCGTGTGATGGAAATGTTACGCCCCTTACCATACTGTGATGCCATGTCCCGGCGCGATGAGACAACACCACTAAAACCCATAACAAACGAGGCATTTGTTGCATCCATTGGGGACATAATTACTGATTATAATGACTTATACTGTCGCCAGACTGTCCTTGCAAAGTTGGAACTGCCCCACTTTATAGAAACAGCCTTTGTGCACAGACGCATTGTAGGCTACTCTGCAGGTTCAGGAAACAGTCTTCCATAAAATGCGCTGCACACATCTGAATATTTGGGTTGAACTGTTCTGGAACAGTGTTGTAAATACAACTTAACCACTGATTTCTAGTCGTGTCCTCTTTTAGAAGGCCAAACAAAGTAGTTTCGCTTTCACAACAAAACACACAGCATCGCACACGGCGGCCTAGAGAGCGCGTACACACCTCACGCACCAGATGCCGTGCGCGCGCCCAAAGACAGTTGGACATAGTGGTGTATTAGAGGTAAAAAATTATATAAATACTGTTCGGTTTCTGGCACAAACTGATTGTTTCATGTCTTAGGACATCAATGTGTCGTCACGAGTCGCAGGGTTTAATTTGGATTTGTCTGTGCATGTTTTTTTTACTCTCATAGATTTTGTTATCATTGCCATGCATTATACGACTGATAGACTGCAACGGTTGGAGTTAAAAATCATCACATGTGTTCTACTGAAGAAACAAAGTCACCTACATCTTGGATGCCCTGGGGATAAGCAGAAAAACGTCAAATTTTCCTTTTTGGGTGAACTATCCCTTTAACTAGGGTTAATAAACGTTGTACAAGTATTGTTCATTGTTAGTTTGTTAATTTTAACATTTACAAATACATTTGTAAAATTTAAAGTTGTATCTGCTAACATTAATGCATTATGAACTAACATGAATGATCAAAGTATAAATAATATGTTAATATTTATTTATATTTAAAAAGTACAGTACATTTTCAAGTTTTTTTTTTTTCCTAATAAAGCTCAGCACTACTTAACTTGGAATTTTTATTGGATCAATAAAAATCTGATACTGGTCCACTGGTCTGCATGTAGACCACTGTGCAATATTGTGAGCCCCTCTCAGAAGCCCAGCTATCAGATATGCCTCTAGAGGTGGGTTGTTTAAGAAACAATTAGAAGGGTATACAAAGCCATTTGCAGGCAGTCTCGCTTCCTCAACTCCCTAACTGGAGTACCTTTCAGGGCTGATTTATCACTCTGTCGCCTTCAGAAGGCAACATAATTAATAGGAGCATGGACTTCTAATTTCAATGACTTCCACAGCAAGTGGATTTCATTTGATTTATGATTGCCAGCAAGTTTGCATTTTATCAGTACATTCAGTCATTATTTATGCTGATGACCAATTTCAATGGGTCAGTATCATCTAACTCACTACTTATCAAAGAGAATTAGGGTTCACTGCATTATTCAACAGCTACTAACTTATCTTTGGAACAAGGCTAATGAATAGATGATGTCCTGCCTGAAATACGCCAATGACTCTACAGTTTAAAGGCATGATTGCAATTAACAGGGTCGAAGTACCCTGAATGACACACTCATAGAAACTCAACTCCATACAAATCAAGCGCATACGGCTATGAAGCACTTGGTTTCAAATGCACAATGACATTTCCATAACTAGAATTAATTGCCTTTTAAAATGAGATGTGGAACACAAAGTCCTTTTCCAGCATGGCTTAGAACTGAGATTTTGTGTGAAGTCTGGAGTAAATCAAACATTTTCAAGTCCACCAAAACAAATCATTAAGCTCAGAGAATGTCTGTGAATGAAATTAAATTGAAAAACAACAACATTGATGGAGCAAAAAAAAAAAAAAAACTTGTAAGAAAACAGAAGGGACACATTACACTAATGATATTACGTCGGGCCTAGTCAAAAAAGCACCAATAAAACCTAGTCTACACTACGAATCATCATTTGAAGGTGGTTTATACACACTCACCCAGATGGTTTATGCACATATACAAATCTCTGGTGAAACCGCAGAAACCATGTCTAATTAGACTTCACTTAGTCTGATTAAAGAACAGCATAATAGAGCTCATGACTCACATATTTGCTTGTATTGATTGAATGTCAAGCAGATCATTTTCAACATCAATTTAAGAGCATTCCCTGCTTTTAAATGAGACATGCCATAACATCCAGCACTCAAATTAAATGACACAAATAAATAAGCAAATAACCCTGAACAATGATGTGTAGAAGCACTTCATCACATGCATTCCACACTATTATACAACAAGTTAATCTGAAGTAAGAAAGCAAGAGCTTTCATAATTTATCTGTATTATTTATTTACTTGACATTTTATAGTCATTAATTCATCACTCACTATTTGGCACTGTGTCTAATGCAACATCACACTCTTTTTTTATATATATCATTTTATATATAATAACACAAAAGCAACTGCAGACATCCATGTAAAGTCATAAAGGAATGTTTCATGGTGACAAATATTTACTCATAAAATTTTACATGCTGTATAATATAACTGCTAATGTTGCATGCCATACAGTGAGGGGGTATAATGATAAAAGCACTCATACCCACCAGAGTGAATGACAGAGTTAATATTCACAAGAAGTACTGATTTCAGCAGGGCAAGAACAAACATGACAGTTTATGACTTGGATCAATCTCATGCTTCAGCTGGTTCGAAAAGTACAAACAACAACTGAAATGCATTCAGATTGAACTGTAAGAAGGTCAAAAAAGACAGTGTGGAATAAGTAGGTAAACATTTCCTCCATGGTGCAGAAATCCCCAGCAGTATATAACAACCTGGAACTGCTATATTTCTTTGACACAGCGTGTCTAAACAAGTCAAATTTACAGTAAAGAGATGAAAAATTCCATCTATAGGCATCTGAAAACACGTCCAGCACTGATGATCAGACTCCATTTGTAACCTGTTCCCTTTTTGTTGATTTGCCGTGTGATAAATTGCATTTAGCAAAGCAGGACAGGCTAAACGATCCTGACAACTTTTATTGATTTGCATGAGATATATGCATGTAATCCTGTTTGTAGGTAAACTGTGGTACTAGCAAAATCAAGTCACAGTGGTTTCGCCGAGAGAAAATTGCAGTCACCGCATAGGGAAGTGGAACAGAGAGAGAGGCGTGGGCCGCCCATTGGAATCTAAGAACTTGTATTAAGATATATTGGTTGCAGAATTCTTCAGGGCTTAAGCATTATTCATAGCAGACCCTCTCCATCCGAGACTGTTTATAAAACGAGACAGCTTCAGCCGTGATAGAGCTTCAACAACAGGGCCAGTGCCACTTAACATGAGCCAAGTTCGCCAACAGCCTCCCAGCAGCTTGATTTGCAAGCCTTCCGCAGATGCTTGATGAATGACTTCGTCAGGTAGGACAGCATGCAGCCTTTACTCAAGCCATTCACATTTACATAGAGCGGTCCCATTTCCCTCTCTCCAACACATCAGTTCATTATGACCTGCTGTTTGTCATGTTGCAGTATAAAAAGATCATTCGTGCTTATTCCAGATCAACTGCAAAAATGGGAAGACAAATGAGTTTGGGATGAAGCGTACAGCACCTACGATCCAAGAACAAATCATATAGCTCCAGGCTGTTGGTGACGTATTTCCATAAAGCATCTCGCCTTGATATGTGGGGAGACATATTGGACTAGTGAGGAACGTGGCCATACAAATGAGGTGAACTGTCTGTTGCCAGCCTGTGTTTGCATAAGAGATGCCAACAGTCACTTAAAAAGCCCTATAAGATTGTTTATTCAGCGTTTTCTGCAGCCTCTCATACTTTACTTGCTCTTATTAAATGGAAACAAGAGAATCACCTTCAAGTTTATTAATGATGGTCCTCCGGATGAAAGATGCCTGCAAAAATTCCCAACATCTGTTTACTGCGCTCACTTCTCAGCGGGGCTGCACCTATTTCTCATGCTTAATGATGCTCATCCACTCTGCAAGTTTTACGGACAAATGTGTATTTGGCTACATTCATCATTCTGAATGAGTGTTCTTGATGAGGCATCTGCTGGCCTGCTCCACTCCTTCTACTGCACTTTAACAAATGACATCTCTCTCCATATGTTTTTCATTTATGAGAAATGTGTTGATATATACACACAGACACACACACACATATACCCATACATGTGTATGTGTGTTTACATATATATATATATACACACATACACAATTTATAAGTACGTGTGTGTTTGTGTGTATAGAGAAATACTTGTCTTTTACCATTAATGTAATATAACAAAATACAACACGAACAAACGTCATTGTGAATGTATTTAAAGTACTTAAAGGAGAGATACACAACCTTAGGAGAACTTTACCGTTCTTTACCAATCAAAACAAAAACCAAACTAAAAACAAAACAAAACCACCATCAGCAAACAAATGGCCACTGTACCACTTTACCACTAAAACATTCATTATGTAACATCTATAGGAGAACGATCTAGAATCATGTGAGTTCAGTGGCGGACTTCCAAAGCCTGGATGACAGACATTGTCTAAAATCTGCTTTTTCCATTGAGTTAAGACTCGTCACTCGCAGACAACGGCACGTCTCTGTGGACTGACATGAAAAGCCTATGTATGTGTATGGACCAAGAGCATGTTGACATGAACAAACAACAAATTAGTCATACATATCATCTCTGCAGTTGAGCCTAATAAATCGAGGCTGTGTTTGATCTCCAGCTGGTTCTGAATTCAGAGAGTGAATGGCTCAAACAGGCACAAGTTAAAATGCCAGGACATGCCGTCTGCTTTTTCTGTGAGTTTGAAAATCAAAGCTTTCGCATCAGCTCAAGGGAAAACTGAAAATAGCAAATAAGTCATAAATATGGTCATTACAGTAAAAAGCAGCATCAGAGGCAGAAAGTATGATATAGCCACAGAGAAAGAGTGTGGTAAGTGCTGTGGTAACACTGTTCAGAACAATGAAGAGGATACTGACATCCAACATTATAATATATAGTAGTGAGTGTTTGATCTGCATATAATCATAGTAGTGAGTGTTTGATCTGCAGTGTGCTGCAAATTTTGTGTTAAAATAAGCCACTCTATCGAGAAGCATTATGAAATCTAATTTATGCGTGTGTTGTGCATTTTAAGCCATGTTTAAAATGAAAGGTTTGAACCATAGACTGTATAAAAACATGGACGTAGTGTCCGTGACGTCACCCGTAGATTTCCGAAGAGCGTTTTTGAAGCTCAAAAGTGGGCGGAGACGGCCGTCGCCATCTTGGCAGCGCGTCACCGCGTGTCACTCCCGGATAATCGAAAATGGGCAAAGAGGCGGGAGCAGGTTGCTGAAGCCACACCCACCTAACTCGACGGTGGTGACAGCAGCGGCAATTAATTATGAAAAACTTTAAGGCTTAATATAATTTAAATGGATAAGTTATAAAAAACATTCACCCCCTCACAGTTATCATGAAGGGCAAAATTAGCTACATAGACCAAAATAATTTTTTTAACCAGGCTGTAAACATGTTTTTTTCTGTTGTAAAGTTGGGCATTTTAACATGGGGAGTCTATGGGATTGACTCCCTTTTGCAGCCAGCCTCTAGTGGCCAGTTGATGAATTACAGTTTAAGTCACTTCCTTGTTGGCTTCATGAGAGAGAGCAGGAGGTTGCAGCTTGGTTTGAAACACATTATTTCATGTTAGTTATTTCTCTAACTATTTCTATCTGATGTTATCTCCTTTGTTTTTGTGGCTGGTTAATGCTGGTCTGGTGCTTATTTAACTGGTGAACTAGCATAGCCTTCAGCCAGACTCTGTTGGTGAAATTAGGTGACCAGTACTGTAGATGGTCTTTCTTGTAATGCTACCTGATCTGAGTAGTCGTGCTAGTTAAACTAGTTATTATTTACCTGGAAATAGTAGCACACCAGCATCTAAAACACAACATTCGGTGGACTAACAACATATGATGGCATAAGCAGGAAGAGACAGAGCACACACAGACACACAGAACAACCAGGGTATCTGCAGGGGTTTTAAGCTAAAATTTAAGACTTTTTACCCCATATGAGTGGGGCAGGGCAATGAAAGTTTCATAAAATAATAAACTTCACATTTCAGCTTTTAAACCATTTTTTATCAAATGGATGAGTCAAATGTATCAATTATAATATTAATTAAATAACAAATATATTTTACTTTCTTAATTGTTCCGATTTTTATAATGCTTCTTGTGGATCCACCAGTACCTGACTTAAACGTGCAGTGCTCATGTTTATTTAATGAAAACAGAGCCTTTCGAAGTGTAACAGTCATATTCAGCCATATCGCAATTCTTGTATTTCCATTCCTGAATTTAAGACCTCTTGAAATCATAAGTAAGACTTGTACCATTTAAGGGTGTATTCACACCTGTCTTGTTTGGTTCGATTGAATCGAACTCAAGTTCGTTTCCCCCCTTGGTGCGGATCTTTTGGGCAGGTGTGAATACAGCAATCGCACTTGGGTGCGGAGCAAACAACCGCACCGAGACCCAGCTGAAGAAGTGCTCTCGGTCCGGTTCCAAACGAACTCTGGTACGCTTGAGAATTTCTGTCCAATGAATGGATGACCTTTAGCAAACATGTGGTTTTGTTTACAATTTCTGGTTCACTTGCAAAAAGGGCAGTGTGAAAGCAAACCACACTAAACTAAACAAAAAAAAATCAACATTGTATTTGGTCCGGACCAAAGCAAGTGAACTAGCGGACTTCCCTGGTGTGAATACACCCTAAGACTTTTTATGGCCTTAAATTGGACTTTTTTAGGACCCGAGGAAATCCTGGCAAAAGACAGAACAATAGATAAAATAAGATATGACAACAGATAAAACGATAGATACACCAATAGATACAACATTAGAATGATAGATCAAACGGCAGATAGAATAATAGATAGAATAATAGAACGATAGAATGACAAAATGATAGAACTCTATATAGAACTGATTTCTATAGAAACCGGGACTTCTAACAGCAGCTGCAGTGACGCGATGACTTTACCGATTAGTGATTGGCTCTTTTACTCAGAAGGCGGGGCTTCCTTCGACAGAGCTGCCATATTGAGGTAGATAGATGATGGTAGATAGAACGATAGAGCACTAGATAGATAGAATACTAGATAGATAGACAGACAGATAGATATAGAAAGAAAAACAGACAGATATAATGAAGGATCGATAGACAGAACTAATGTTTGTTTATTCATACTGCCAATTAATCGATAGATAAATTGATAGACCGATAGTTTGATAGATCAATAGATAGTGTTTTGCCAAGATGTCCACCAAGTGAACTGACTTGCCTTAAGAAAGACTTTATAATATGTGAATACACTATGTGACTTTACAATATCTTAATACAATATGTGATGCAAAACGGATCCAATGATTTTATAATGCACAGATGTTGATATATATGTACTAACACGTCCGTCTCAGAGTATAACAGTTGGGCAGGATTTCCTGAGGTGGTTCCCTTCTGAACTCTGTGCCAAGTAGCCAGAGCTTTGTACTTGAGAGTTTGTTTTTCGGGATCATACTAAGCAGTTCATTCTTGTGGCTGATCTGTGAGGGTGGGAATGGACGTGTCAGTGAGCCAGGCTTATTTAACGCAAGCCTGTGTAAAACTATCTGTCCAACAAACAGCTGCAGCACCCAGCTAGACTAATACGAATAAATCATCTCTCACAAGGCAAAACAGACACACTGTGAAGTCCGGCCCTCAGCTAAAACTCCTGACAAGCATAAATGAGGAACAGCTATTTATTTTACGCCTTTAGATTCCCCTACACCTCACACCACCCCATACAGACCCGGAGCAGGTCAACCGACGTCATGTAACTGCAGTAATTTATTATAACACACACTGAACTCCAAGGGCATGTCGGGATTGACACGGGTTGTGAAGGAAAATCAAATAAAGAGAGGTGTTTATTATTCCCACTGCATATAGAGTGATTATGCCTTTTCATTAGAATAGTGTCCTGTCAGTCTTAAAGGGATAGTTCACCCAAAAATTTAAATTCTGCTATTATTCACACTCGTGTCTCATGGGCGCCATACAAGTTTTTTGGGAAGTCACACCACATGATTTTCTACAACGTCAACTAACATCAGCTAGTCATAAAAAGGTCAAATTATCAGATATTTTAAGAGACTTATTGACCTTGACACATAGCCATGAGGGTCTGCAGGGGTCCTCTCTATATAATTTCATATTTATTCCCCCTAAGAAACAGTAATAAAAGGTCATGCCAAAGTATTTAAGGTTTTCTTTTCAAGAATTTCATACTTTTAATGATGCTTTTTTTCCTTTAATATGCCATCAGTACAACTGCATTACCGTGGCATGTTTGACCTTATTCCCAAAAATATCCAAATAAATTATTCAGAAATTAAAAACACATAGGGTATGGAACAACATGAGGTTGAGTCTTTTTTTAACACTCTTTTTTTTTTAGTTTTTGGGTGAACTATTCCTTTAAGAGTCATACAACTTCATCTGTCAGAACTGCTTTAGTCTGTTGAAGCTGTATATGCTCACATAATGAAATTAAATTAAGTGTATTATAGCAAGCATGTTTCCACAAAGGGAGGCCCTGAAACTCTCACACAGGGCATGTCATATCCATTAACCTTCTAATGGCTGACATAACAGCTGTTGATAGTAGAGTAAGAACAATGTGTGTTATGGAAACAGAAAGAAACATTTGAACACGGATTGTGGTGGGGACTCGTCCAGTCATCTGGTCTTTCAAATATGATTCATAATAATATAATTAATTTGTGCAGCAATCACGTCATATTCACAAATCCAGCTTAAAACTGTTATCAACATACTGATTCCACTAAGAAATAACCTTAGTTTCCATTAAGAAACTAAGAATTGTTTCTCTTTCAATGCTCGTCCAAGGCTTTTGTTCACCAACTCTGGTTTTATGTCATTAGTCTCTGTTTGCTTGCATTTCCATTACCCCGTTTCCATTTGGAGATTTAGAAAAATTGCACTCACGCTCAAAAGATTCCGAACAAACCTAAATTGACATGTGTTTTACTTATGATTATGTGTAAAAGATGCCTGCAGAGGACAGATCGCTACAAAACCGCTTTCTCAACATTCATATTACATCAGTAAATTCAATAACTGAAACAGCAAACACAATTTCAAAGTAGTCCACGAGGTTGTAGATGTTTATTAGTTTTTATTTAGCACTATGCAATGTGAATGATAAAAGACGGAGAAGCACATTACTTAAATTTTGCTTGGTCTGTCTAACAAAGTTCACACACACACACACACACACACACACACACACACACACACACACATGCACTCAAACACACTCACTCTTACTCAGACAGTATCTCCTTTGTTTTTGTGGCTGGTTAATGCTGGTCTGGTGCTTATTTAACTGGTGAACTAGCATAGCCTTCAGCCAGACTCTGTTGGTGAAATTAGGTGACCAGTACTGTAGATGGTCTTTCTTGTAATGCTACCTGATCTGAGTAGTCGTGCTAGTTAAACTAGTTATTATTTACCTGGAAATAGTAGCACACCAGCATCTAAAACACAACATTCGGTGGACTAACAACATATGATGGCATAAGCAGGAAGAGACAGAGCACACACAGACACACAGAACAACCAGGGTATCTGCAGGGTTTTTAAGCTAAAATTTAAGACTTTTTACCCCATATGAGTGGGGCAGGGCAATGAAAGTTTCATAAAATAATAAACTTCACATTTCAGCTTTTAAACCATTTTTTATCAAATGGATGAGTCAAATGTATCAATTATAATATTAATTAAATAACAAATATATTTTACTTTCTTAATTGTTCCGATTTTTATAATGCTTCTTGTGGATCCACCAGTACCTGACTTAAACGTGCAGTGCTCATGTTTATTTAATGAAAACAGAGCCTTTCGAAGTGTAACAGTCATATTCAGCCATATCGCAATTCTTGTATTTCCATTCCTGAATTTAAGACCTCTTGAAATCATAAGTAAGACTTGTACCATTTAAGGGTGTATTCACACCTGTCTTGTTTGGTTCGATTGAATCGAACTCAAGTTCGTTTCCCCCCTTGGTGCGGATCTTTTGGGCAGGTGTGAATACAGCAATCGCACTTGGGTGCGGAGCAAACAACCGCACCGAGACCCAGCTGAAGAAGTGCTCTCGGTCCGGTTCCAAACGAACTCTGGTACGCTTGAGAATTTCTGTCCAATGAATGGATGACCTTTAGCAAACATGTGGTTTTGTTTACAATTTCTGGTTCACTTGCAAAAAGGGCAGTGTGAAAGCAAACCACACTAAACTAAACAAAAAAAAATCAACATTGTATTTGGTCCGGACCAAAGCAAGTGAACTAGCGGACTTCCCTGGTGTGAATACACCCTAAGACTTTTTATGGCCTTAAATTGGACTTTTTTAGGACCCGAGGAAATCCTGGCAAAAGACAGAACAATAGATAAAATAAGATATGACAACAGATAAAACGATAGATACACCAATAGATACAACATTAGAATGATAGATCAAACGGCAGATAGAATAATAGATAGAATAATAGAACGATAGAATGACAAAATGATAGAACTCTATATAGAACTGATTTCTATAGAAACCGGGACTTCTAACAGCAGCTGCAGTGACGCGATGACTTTACCGATTAGTGATTGGCTCTTTTACTCAGAAGGCGGGGCTTCCTTCGACAGAGCTGCCATATTGAGGTAGATAGATGATGGTAGATAGAACGATAGAGCGCTAGATAGATAGAATACTAGATAGATAGATAGACAGACAGATAGATATAGAAAGAAAAACAGACAGATATAACGAAGGATCGATAGACAGAACTAATGTTTGTTTATTCATACTGCCAATTAATCGATAGATAAATTGATAGACCCAAAAACATTCACACTTACTCAGACAGGAGCAGTTTTCAAGGAACCCGGGGGCTACAACTGCAAGACTGCTATGTGAAACATTTATAATTTATGATGTATTTGATGTGGTGATATGTATAAACATCAGAGGAATTTTAATAAGGCTCAAGCAATTAAAAAAAAAAAAAAAAAACACTTTCTGAAGGGTTGTTTTCACTTTTTAAGAAATTATTTCTGCCAAAAGAAAAAGTCGCAATGCGGAGTGTGGACTCCAGCAATACAACTTCTTTTCATTGAGGAAAGAAAAAAAGTAATTTCAACTTTTTTTCTTTCTTTTTTCAATGCCTTATTGATCTTGGTGCCGGGGTTTTACAGAGGCTATTTAAAGGCCCAACTAGTGACTGCTCCACAATGTCCAATACAGTCAGCAAAATAAAGCATTTTCATTGATCAATGTCTTTGCAAAGCATACAAATAAAGATTGATAATGGACTTCAACAAATCCTAATATCAATTAGAGCTTAATGAAAAAAAAAAATGCATCAGCATAAAACAGCATTACAAACACTTTTATGCTCAAAAAAAGCAGGCCTCTCACCTTCAAAACAACACAGAACCAGCCTAAAACGCATGTGCGATCTCCACTCACATAAACATAAGATATTAATCTTTTAGACAAAAGGGATTGTGTTTGTATGAGCCGCTGATAAGCAGTAACCTTTCATAATTGGTTTTCCTTGAGGAAAAATTAAAACAAATGGATGTTAAACCTGCTTTCTACATCTCCCGGTGCCTTGAGAAACAAGTAATAGAAATAATTGCATAGAGAAGGGTCTGGGGTGCTAATTTGTTTCCCTTTTAGAAAATCCTTCTCCTTTGTGATTCAATTTACGTTGTGCTTGGCAGTGCCCACACTGCAGGCTTATTTGAATCAAGCCTCTGTCAAGACTAATAAAACAGAAGGAGCAAGGGGATGGATTACGAAACAGGCATACGGAAAACTAGAAAGGAGAGATGGAGTGGCGTTAAGAGGTGAAGACAGGTCGGATCGTGATTTCTCGGGCCTTCATCCATCCTAACAGCGAGGCCAGAACAATGTCACAGAAAAATTTCTCTTAAAGCCATCAGATATGACTAGCCTGCTGGAAAGTGATTCCAAGCTGCTCTTTTCCATCAAATGAACATGGATGGGAAAGAGCAGCTAAACCATTTTTCTAAATATCTTTTGAGTTTGGAACAACATTGTAAGTAAATAAAGAACTTTTGAACTTCTCAGAGACATTAGCTGTGTTTTGGAACACAGAAGCTGGTTTCTAGCTGGTCCATGCTGGTAAATGGTCAATCATGTTCCCAAAGTAATTCTGACCACTTTAAGCTTTGTTGCTGGTCTATGAAGGTCTACCACAGGGATATCCAACCCTTCTCCTGTAGGGCCAACATGCTGGAGAGTTTAGCTCCAATTTGCCCCAAAACACTTGCCAGGAACTTTCTAAAGACTAGTTCAGATTTGTTTAATTGGTGTTAGAGCTAAATTCTGCATGACAGTGGCCCTCCAGGAACAGGATTCGACACACTGGTCTACCAGCTTGGACCAGCTAAATAAGAACCCTGGAGCAGCAATTAACAAGCTTGCATCTTCTATCATGGTCCCACACAAAGCCACTATCTTAAGTTGGATTTTCCAGCAGGGAACAGGAAAGCGGCTCTTGACATTTCTGAGCGTCCCATCAAAAGCAATGAAAAGTCTTTCTCCCACTCTACGACACAATATTCCATTCAACAGCTAAACCTAAAGTGATTCTGCTTTGTAACTGTTGTTAAGAACCTGAATGCATGTAACATAGCAGATTGTGGATGATATGAAATAAAGCGACCACGTCACAGACACTTCACCTTCACGTCACGTCGCTCATTCCCAAACTCTCAGCAATTCTTCACCCATCGCACCTATTTTCTAACCTGTCTCGCTGATAGAGGCTTTGATCTCTCACACCTCTCAAGTGTCAGTCAGCTCTGACTGACAGCCTGACCCTGCCCCCCAATGGGAGGGCCTGACAGCTTAACAGCACTCTGACAGTCATCTCAATGGAAACTGCTCTGTATTATTCTTTACATTATTGTCCACACTTTCCTTACTATAAAAGCCAAGCTCAAAGGAACACTATAACCACTGCTCAGAAAAATGGCAGGCTCTGATTATGCCATGTGGGATGAAAGGCATATTTCTTCCTGACGGTTCTCCCGTTTTTCACTGACACAATACACTTTCCATTCATTACTGCTCACTATGGGCACGCCCAGACCGGGGAGCATTGCTTGGAAGTGGTTTAGCTTGTCCTTGGCATCCAATTCCTGGGGACCATTTATCTGATGATATATTTTCCTTTTGGAAAGGCAAGTTGGGATTCTTTCCCCAACAGGAAGGACACTGATAAGCCATCAGGGATTTGTTTATTTTGATCTATGGCCATTGCATTTACACCAGTATATTCTTTATAGC
Source organism: Sinocyclocheilus grahami (assembly GCF_001515645.1). Taxonomy (NCBI): domain Eukaryota; kingdom Metazoa; phylum Chordata; class Actinopteri; order Cypriniformes; family Cyprinidae; genus Sinocyclocheilus; species Sinocyclocheilus grahami. The sequence continues at coordinate 711,230 of NW_015505296.1, read as the reverse complement.
GAACTGTGACCGCAAGTATGTCTCAGAGCAAAATAAATCACAACTTGCCAGAAAGCCATATATTTATGCCATTAAACAGAGAACGACTTGGAAACGTCATGAAATGAGGTCACAGCATGCAGCAAAACTTTAATTTGATCCCTCTTCGAAGGATATTTTTCATGCAGAAAAATTCATTGCGCTTTGCTCACTTGACCAACGTTACAATGAGAGCATAATAAAAGCAAGATTTTCCTTAATTCCTAATACTGGTGAAAAGAAAAAAGTCACTTGACAAAATATGGAGCATATTACAATTATTCAAAAAAGGACTCGGAAGATGAAGACGAAAAAGCGACATGAGGCTTCTGACAGCAGTGTGATTTAAAATTTCATTCAAAATAATTCCTACCCATTGGGATGCTCTATTCAACATTAGTCCTGCTGAAAGCACTAACCCAGTCAAAACCACAATTCTTCACCTTCAGGCTGATTAATGAAGTTGGTGTTCTGACAGTTTTCACTTTATGTATAGCAGTGAGCCAGTCAGCACAGGAACAGCATTTTGTTTTCTTCTTTTTCTAGGCCTGTTGAACTCAACATCCCACTAGAGTAACCCCAATGACAAAGCTGCCTTTTTCACAGCACACACAGAAGCCTGTGAGCACAACTCAACAGCCTGTGTAGAAACAGAGTTGAAGGGTCATGTAAACTCGCAGGCAAGGCAAAGACTCGGAAGAGAAAGGAGAAACAATCGGCTCCTCAACCCGGGGGCCGCAATTTGTTGCAGAGACTGCAGAGCCGTCTGGCATGGCAAACACCTCTGCGTCCGCTCTCGGCTTGTTCCTTTCACTGACAGAGCAGAAAGGGAGAGTGGGAGAAAGAGGCCTTTGCAGCGTGACACTCTGCTCAACGGTGCCAGATCGGGCTCGCATCGGCGTCTGGTAATGGCACTACAAGGATACAGCTGCGCACATAGGCCGGGTGCTTCTCGGCTTGTCACTAACGCGCTATCGTGTATCATATAAGGACCCATGGCTCACTCGAAAAGTAAGATCTGATGCTTTGCAGGCGTAACGACCAACTGCGCATCTGCCTTGGGTCTTCTAGAATATTCCACCTGACACTAGAAGCAATTCCTATTTTTCCTCTACCATGTCACAACCTGGAGCCTCGCTGGTGGTTTGAGAAGAAGCCCGTGCAATCAAAAGACAGACTGAGGGGGGAAATAAGAGATGTTGAACACTGGAAAGCACCATGCTGGTAACCTAGAGCAGTTTCCTCACATAAGGCTTGTATTGGGTAAAATAAAAGCTTTGGTGGGTAGACTAACATGAAAGTGTCAGAAAGGATTCGATTACGGAAGCGGATTTCAGGCTGTGACTACTTACAGTCTGAAATTCCAAAGCAGAAAATATCTGAGAAAGACAAAGGAAATCATTGCATCAATGCCAGCTTATATGGTGCTTAAAAAGTTGGTTTTAACAAATACACCAGGCTAAGACCTTCACAAATGTTTCTTTGACATGCATCAACACAAACACCTTTTCAAAATTTCTTGCATTTCTGAGATTTACTGCACTAACCCACGCCTGCTAAAGGTTGTCCTGTCAGTAAACAGCATGGTTGCTGTGCTCAGCAACGGCCCATTTTAAACTGAACTTTGAGTGACCCTCTTTGCCTTTATGACCTCAGTGAAGGTAAAGACAGAGAAAGAGAGAGAGGGAGCAAGAAAATCCTGATATATGAACCCGTCCGCCCACTCCTGTCTTCCTGAAACGAATGCATTCAACGTCCACCGAGACAGCAGCCGCACAGCCAATCAAAGCCTTCTGGCCATTGAGCAATTATCTGTGCTCCGTGACATAGGTGGACTCTGAACCAGTGACCCCAGCAACCGTCTTCCATTGCCTCTTAAAATAACCCATGGCAACACATAAGCACTGCTCATACATAAAACGGAGAAGGAAAAGTAGATTTATTTTTCCCTGACAGGTCCAGGATCACATTGCATGCCATACAAAGTGCAAAGCCTGAAATCATAGGGCTAGACTTTCACTTTGTACAACAGCTAGGCATAAACTCGTGTCATTATATCAATTTATTTCAATGTCATTGGTGTGGGCTTGAGTTTGTCTAATTCAATGAATGCCAACATGAGCTAGATTTGGAACTGACTTTATGACATTTTCCAACCATCTAGCAAAGTGGAAAAAGAGAAAAAAACGTGCTTGAGTGCACACATATCGCTTCAAAATGGAGATGAAGTGTACAAACAATTTGAGTGCGGAAACAACAAAAACCTTGATAATTTGTCACTTATGGAATGGAAAAGTGCTCGGAGAAGGCCTTGGGGTGGGGGGGGAGAGCCGCTCTCTTTTTCCCTTTTTGCCTATACACAAGGTGATTTGCCAAACTACACCTCAGAAGACAAGCCTCCCCTAGGCACTCAGCTCACAAATACAGTTTGATCTGATGTAGTTTTGGATTTGTGTCTGGAGGGCTGCTCCTTGTGGTGACAGTCCCGGAGGGGAGACGGCAGTATCGCATCCTGTTCTGTGTGCTGTGTCACGCCATCCAGGCCATATGCTCTCTGCTCGCCTGGTGCCGCACTGCTGCCATCTCACCAGTCTGCCCTGAGTATTGCACACAACAGCTGGCGCTGCTGTTGTGGGCACATAAAAACCCACATAAACAAGACAGGTTATAGTGAGTGTAAAGGGAGGACATTGGTATAGTATACTGTAGCACAAATACACTCCGTTCCAAAACTTAGTGAGCTGCCTAGGCATTTTAAGGCATAAAAACGATGTTCCTAAGACTTTCCCGATACCTTCTTCTAAAGCATTATCACACTGTGATGTGCTTTTTTTAAACAATCCATCTGAGATGGTTGACAAAGAAAAAAAATGTTATGGTATATGATATACAAAACTCTCTCTCTCTCTCTATATATATATATATATTTCACCACAAATTCTGCTGTTAAACACGATTTAAAAAAAATTGTTGCAATAATGTGGACTGATGGCTTCAACAAAAGTATATAATATGGATTAACAACCTCATAGCTCACAGCTCAATCCAAATAATAATATATATGTAATAATATATATTTGTGTGCCATGTATTTTTTTTATTGCTTATTAGCACAGTGCACCATTAGTTTTAAGAAGCAACAAGCAACATTCTACACTAACTCCATTGAAATCTATTCAAATTTTTGTCTCCTGTGCACTTTATTTGAACAGCGCTATTTGTCGGACGGTTATTGCCTGAATAGTACATTCCAAATCAGTTACTTCTGAGGTTTCATTAATCTAGGATGCATCCTTATAAGAACCCTGTACTCCTTGGTACAGAGCCCCTTCTTGTTAACCATGTTCCACACTTTGTAGCAGGTCCTCATCTCCTGTCAGGGGTGACCAGACACAGTGAGGTATGGGCAGCGATAGTTATGTGATCCTGTGCTGTGTATTCTTGGGAACGGCACACATAGAGGACCTTCAGTGAGGACGGACATGCACATCAATGTCAGTGTGAAATTCAAACAGACTGATCCAGGGCACGTTCAGGATTACACCATACCCCCCTCCCTTGTGCTCGCTTCACAGCACAATAGGCTGCCTGTGAAAGGGCTGGAGTGAGCCATTAGCTCTGCTTAAGTGTCGATTCATAGCTGCTGTGGGAAAAGGAAGGCTGCTTTAGGGCTGAATTACATTGCTCACCTGGAAAGCCCTGTTCTACCTCGACTCCTTCAGCAGGTGCTATTTCCGGCTGTGGTGTATAATGTACCTGAAAGCCATACTCAAGTAAAAGTACAGATATCTTACCAGAAAATGACTTTGGTAGAAGTTGAAGTCACCGTTTAGAAAATCATTGTTTGGAATCTGCATCTGAAGTGGCATTTAGATGTATTTACACAGTTTAATGTATCTCAGAGGGGACATGGATGAATTTAACCTGCAGTTACAGATGCATAAATAGGCCTAATGTTTTGTTTTTAACATAAAACGTTGAATACTGATATTTGAAATAATTTAAAACATGAAAAAATAGTCGAAATGTGAAATTAAAACCACCAGTAAGTGACAGCAAGTGACTGTTAATGAGTGAGTCATTGAGATTCAAACGATTGATTCAAACGACTGATTCATTCAGAAACAAAGCATTTGATTGTGTTAATTAGTGAATCACTGAATCATATTCAACCAATTTGTTCAAAAAGCTGATTCATTCAATAAAGTAAACACCGTCCATTGTTCAGACATGCAAAACAGTTGCTGTGATCTTTGTTAGGAACTATTTTGTTAGCAAAATTGAGCAAAAACAAGCAATATTATGTCTAAAATGTAAGTCACTTATTGCTTTACTGAACTTATATAAAATGATTAAATGTGTTCATGCTGATATCTGCAGAAAAACGGTACTCTTTGTGTGATATAGATTAAGTTATCTATATTAAATTTTATAAATATAAAAAGCATACAGAAGCATTTTTGCCATCTACAATTTAGAATGCCTGAAATTTTGAGTTTTAATAGAATAAATCAACGAGCGTGCACTCTGTGTGAGATTTGGTGATTACCTAGTAGCCTAGAAGTTACTTGATAATATCAGATCGCACATCATTACAACAACACTTACCATATTAATCGCAGACAATGCTGTTTATCGCACACCCCCAGACTTGACTTGAGTGGAAAATGAAATCATCCGCATTTGTGCGCGCACTTGTTTGGTTTGCACATGAGCAAAGATGTTTTTAGGAGTCTAAATTGCAGACGCCAGACCACTGAATCGTCAAACCTGCTTTCCTGCAGTCCGTGTTCTTCTGACTTCTGACTATTTTGTAGAAAGTAACGAATATCCTTCGGGGAAATGTATCGGAGTAAAAATATTCATTTTAATTAGGAAATGTAGTGGAGTAAAAGTAAAAGTTGGCAGAAATATAAAAACTCAAGTAAAGTACAGATACTCCCAAAAAATACTTAAGAACTGTAACGAAGTATTATTACTTCGTTACAATACACCACTGATTTCCTGGCATCTAACACCCAAGGTCAATGACATGTGTCAGTCAAACTGTATGTTAGCTGTACTTAAGCTTTCAGATTAAAACTAAGAGTACCATTTATTTGCAGACTTAGTATTGATAAGATAGTATTGAACAAATCCACACATATAGTGGACGTAAAAAGTATTTGGACACAATACCAAATGTCTCAGCTTTAAATAAAATATCAAAGACAGTATCTAAATAAAAATGTCATTATATATACAGTGGGGGAAAAAAGTATTTAGTCAGCCACCAATTGTGCAAGTTCTCCCACTTAAAAAGATGAGAGAGGCCTGTAATTTTCATCATAGGTATACCTCAACTATGAGAGACAAAATGAGAAAAAAATCCAGAAAATCACATTGTAGGATTTTTAAAGAATTTATTTGCAAATTATGGTGGAAAATAA
>NW_015505296.1:701776-705773 GCF_001515645.1 Sinocyclocheilus grahami | reverse complement strand
ATCGGCTTTAAGATATCGGCCAAATTTTCTTATCAGGCCGATACCGATAACAGAAAAAATGAGCATTTCTCGGCCGATACCGATATGGTGGCCGATATATCGTGCATCGCTAATATATATATATATATATATATATATATATATATATAATATCAAAAAGTTCTATCGAAAAAAAAAAATTTTTATATACAGTATATTATACATATATATTGTACACACTCATTTTAACGAATTATATTAATGATATTCAAACATTATGTGTAGCGTAAGTGACATTAAGTGTGCATGAAGGAACATGAAGTAAACCCTTAAACCAAGAATGTGTTTCTTATTTGAAAGCATTATATAAAAAATTTACTCAAAAAGGAATTTGAAACCACAAAAAAGACAATTAATTACATCAATCACCACAGCTTATCTTTTTTAGCACTGACGGCCTCAGTCAGCATTCGGTTTAATTACACAATAGTTGCTAACTGAGAGAAATGTGCTCTGTAATCAGCTACATCGCATGGTCCTGACACACAGCTCAATAGGGCCTTCAGGAACAATACAGCCAGTCTCATCGACCACCTCTCCCAAACATCCAGGAGTATCATTTAGCCAAGAGTGATAATTAGATGCAGAATTTACTGAAAACTGTCAATGGCAGTGTCAATAGAGGGACTCTCAGCATCCATCATCCTGTGAATCAATGCCAATTTTCAGCTATGAATTCAAGAAAATGATAGCTTTCAAATAAATGGCCAGAGATGGAAATGCGAGATTCCTCGGGGAGGAATGAAACCGCTCAATTTCCCCCCTCTTGGAGTCGCTCGACGACCACCTTGCTCAATGGAAAAGGTCATAGAACGTAACACCGGGAATGTCTTCCAAACAAGATGTAGAACATCAGAGGGACGTGACAGGCAGGCTCAGGCGGGCCTAACATGCAGCAGGTCTGTATATATCTCCACCCTGACAGATTTAAGGACAGGGTCAGCAGGTGCTAGCCTCAGCAGGAATTGAAGGTCAACGACACGTTCTGAACATTAAAAATAAATGTAACTGTCGCGTCACAAAGCGCAAATGAACAGAGAGTGATGTTGGAGGTAATCTTAAGAGGGGCATAAAGATCAGTGAGGCCCGGCTTTCAGCCAGAAAATGAGAAGCACTTAGCCAATAACGAGAGCCTAATGAGGATTCCTTTAACTGCGCGTGCTTGCTCTTTGATTGAAAAAACATTTGTCTTACAGTAAAAGTCTGATTCATGTGTCATTTCTATTGTGGATGTGGGCTCAGTAATAACCACATAAATCAGTTAATTCCAAGTTAGTGGAATGAGACTTGCTAAAATAACATCAATGCATTTGAACGATCAAATTATGTGGTAATACTGTCCTATCCACTCAATGCTACAGTGTTTTAAGCGTGAGAATTTTATAGTTTTGGGTTGTGTGTGAGCTTTGGCAAAGACACGCCACTTCTTCATTTTGTCATGACGGGCAAAACTCTCACTATGCAATTCCTTTTCCAGTTACAAAGCTCTCTAGAGTCAATCTACAGCCGAAAGTCTAAGTAAGACGAACTTTGGACTAAACTGCTACCTCAGATAATATTCAAGCAAAATGCTTTAATGCGCACTTACAGTGATAGCAAATTGCTATCTACCATATACTCCAAAAACATGTCACCACTGACTATTCACACACTGTTCCCTCTGACTGAGGCTCTCTTTAAAACATTGTGAGCTGCCTTGCTGTCTATACGGTCTACATTGGCATAACCTCATAAGTGAGTAATTTGGAACACTCCGTGTGTCTCGTATATATATATTTTTTTATTTCATAGCGCACACACATATTTAGTTTTTATTAATACTTTGCTACAAAGATTATAATCTTGGCCTATAATAAAAATTTATCTTACCTCATCCACCGTTTATAACAGACATTATGGGACTCCATGAAGTATTCTGAGGCTGACTTAAAATTTGGCTAAAAGCAGGTACACTACACAAAAGTGTGGATCAGAAAGGGTTGTTTTTGCACGAAATTAATACCTTTATTCAGCAGAGATGCATTAAATTGATAAAAGGTTATAGTAAAGACGTTTAATGTTACAAAAATTATATCCCAAATAAATGCTGTTCTTTTTAACTTTTTTGATCAAATAATCCTGTAAAAGATGCATCATAGTGTCCCCAAAAATATGGCAGCAAAAATGATTTCAACCGATAATAATAATAATAATAAAGCTTCTTGAGCATCAAATCAGCTTACTAGAATGATTTCTGAAGGATCATGTGACACTGAAGACTGGAGTAATAGCTGTTGAAAATTCAGCTTTATTACAGTATTTTACTTTTAAATTTTGATTAATTAAATGTAGCCTTGGAGAGTGTAATAAACTTTTTTTTGTCTTATCATCCCCAAATGGATGATTGAATGGTAATGTATCTTAGAAGCCAGTATTAATTATTGGATCAGCCTTCACGTCTGCAGCCTGCCTAACCATAAGATGCCTTTATTTGCTCTCTATGTAGGTAACTCACTAGGTTTTGGAACTCAGCCCAAGCCTTTTGTTTTCTGTAGATTGACATTAAAGTGTAAGAACGTGACCCGTACGCAGCTTAACTCTTATTGAAGCATGGCTCTTAATGGCATGACGAGCAGACAGCTTTTTTATGACCTCAGTCTCAACTAGGCTCAAACCCCGTTCCTCAGGGTGACAAAGAATGAGCGTTCCAAGAAGAGGATTCATCAGGAGCCAGAGAGGAGTCATATTTAATCCTCCCTGACGGCAAACTCGCCATCAGCTTTCCACTGACAGTGGCAAAGGAAAATGATTTGGGCAGATCAATCACTTGAATCATTGGTGGCTAGTCTCGGCTCCTGCATGCTTAAAAGGCACCGCTGACAGACGTGCTCCAACCGGCTGATTAAAGGCCTGCGTCGTCTTGCTAACTTTTCATTTGAGGGATGATTGTCGTTGAGTGACAAATACTTCTCTGTTGCGGTTCAAGGCGAGGATACTGACATTCAGATTTGCCAGGCGCTCTCAGGAACAGATGTCACACTTGGCAAGGAGGCTTGACAGCAACAGCAGGTACGGTGGAGCTCGAGCGGCTGAAAGACATGTGCTCCTGGCCCTGACGGTGACAACACTCACAACAAGTACACTTTTTTTTTTTTTCATCTCCCGGCCGGTCTTCACCCCTTTTTGCTTTGCAATTACTATCAAAGCACATCTGCTTGTGCCTTCACCTTGACCCGCCTTTCGTTTGGTCCGTGTGACTCTGGGAGTAGTGGTGCGAGAGGGGTGTGAGGAGTGTGTACTCTCTACCCGGGGCTGAGACATGAGTGAACATAGCCACCGCTGGGCTAAGAAATCCCTCTGCTAGCTCTGCGGTTGATGCACTAATGTCATCTCTGCTGGCAGCCATGTAAAAGGGAAGTAGTGGTAACAGATAGGATATCAAAGTCAATATGCCTGTTGTGCTAAGTCCAATCCCACTGTCCCATTTGAGCTGGCAGCTCTCCGAGAGCCGAGCAGAGCCATGAGACGCTTTTGCCTTACATGCAACTCGATATGCCAGATAAAGAGAAGGGAAGAAAAAATCTAGCACATGGATGCTGACACCAAAGGCTTTTGGGGTATGTATGTTAAAGACTCCGGCCAACAGGGAGCAAGACATAAAATATTAATCGTCCACGTTTAGTGAAAACACAGCACTAATGCAGTGAGGTGCAAACATCTAAGACGACATTGAAAATCTGGGATTTAAAATTGCATATAAACCTAGAAATATTCAGAAATATGTTTTTGGAATTTCTAGAATAAAAAAAAAAAAAAATAAATTATAGCAAGACATAAAATATTAATCGTCCATGTTTAGTGAAAACACAGCACTAATGCAGTGAGGTGCAAACATCTAAGACGACATTGAAAATCTGGGATTTAAAATTGCATATAAACCTAGAAATATTCAGAAATATGTTTTTGGAATTTCTAGAAA
>NW_015505296.1:696548-701641 GCF_001515645.1 Sinocyclocheilus grahami | reverse complement strand
TATATATATATATATATATATATATATATATATATATATATATATATATATATATATATATATAAACACAATATGGCACAAATTCACACTTCCAAAAAAAAAATAGTTTAAGTAGATTATTCTGTTTAAACAAGAAAATTCCAAAAGTTTCAGTGCACAGGCCTAAGTTATTGACTTCAGATATTTTAAGTGACGGCAGTTCAGAACTTTGGTAACAAGCACCTGTGATGTAACTCCAAGCCTCTTTAAAGCTACCAGTCAATTAACACATTCCCAGGAAAAACAACACCTCAATGACAAATCAAAGTTGAACACCTATTTTTTACTTAAACACATTTTTGGCTCAAACAAACTCCACTTAGTTTCACAGTGTGGCGTTGAGAGGGCGTGGGTGTTTAGAATGTCAAAAAAATTAGCTATTTTCATAAAACACTACAAATTTTCTGAACAGTCTCAAAAATGCAAACCAGACTACAATCATTTCAAAATAACTTTTTGGTCACCGCAAAACTGTATAAATTAAGATTTCATTTGGGAAGAGATGCATAAATGCTAGAACAAGGAACCAGATGTAAAGGATTCAAATGCCATGCTGTTTTTAATATAGTCAATGGGGTAACTGTTGAAATAAAATGAACAATAATTTGGGTGTACGAGCGGCTCTATGACTCTGAGGTTCGGCCAAGAAGCTCCAGTTGGGGACATTACTACTGCTAACGCAACATTTGTCTGTGGTTGATGATCCATTTTTCCAAATTAAACGCCTTATGATGAAACATTTTCTCATAATCTCATAAAACTGAAATACTCCAAAGGATTAGCTTGGACTTTATACCCTTAAACATTTAATATTTCCATTACATTTAGTCTTTCCAGGTCCTTCTTCATGTTCTGAATGAAGGACAGAATTACAAAAACACATTATTTAACTTAAGAGACTGAACCCAAAACATATTTGACCTTGTTTTGAAGTGATTTATGATATCCTGTAAGAAATATGAACACTGAGAAACAAAGGCATTAATAGGCTATTTACAACAGGTTTGCTTTTAAGAAGCTCCTTAGTACCACCACCAGTAACACCAGTTTGTTTCAGGTTGAGAGAGATGATAATGCGCACACACTTTCTACGCTTGCAAACACACACTTGGCACATTTTCCTCATGGCATGATGAGAAATGTCTGCCAATCATTTTGAACAAGAGGGTAGTCATACCATCTTATCAGTGTCAATCACTGCATTGAGCAGCCGTGAGCTCCCATAATTCCCCGCATAGCTGCCTAAAAAAGGAGGTGCATAGATTTGGACATCCCATCCCGCAAAAAACAGCTCGGGTGATAAAGGTACTTATAAACCTACATATATTTATGGATACCATTAAAAACAAAACCGCTATAAAGAAAATAGCTGACTGTGGAGTAAAAGGCCCGAAGGACCCAATTTCCTCCTGAAGTACCTGATGGACACAGTGACAAGCAGATTGCTTTCCAGCACCAATTTTTGGAGCATGTGAAAAATGGGGCCGCATGCTGGTATGTGGTCCAAGATGACTCATAAATCTTCCTTTATCTCCTCTGTGGTGTTAGCAGAAAAGGATGAGTTGCTTTTTTCCCCATCTCATTCACATGTCTATCTGTCTGTTATCCATGCCCTTGAGCAAAGATTACTGATGCCCTGCCTTTGATATATGACACATCTCACAGTGCAGCTTTTCATCCAGTGAATTAACCCAGAAAAAAAATGCAAACCTGACTGCCATCGGCTCCCAGGCTTCCTGGTTATTCTTTTGTGCTCCAGAAACCCCCCACCTTCCTGATATTGAGCAGACGGGGCAGAGAGCATTATGGGTACACAAGTTTGGTGGCAAATTGTTTATCTGACCTCTGCACATCTCTGCATTTTATAATCTACTATGTGTCGTTCCTGTGCCATACTCACAACAAATTGAGCCTGTCAGTCGTGGGCTGGATTTCATTTTCCTTGTTTTACCCCCCAGCGATGAGGCGCTAAGAGGGCAGTACCTAAAAAACAGCATATGGTGGTAGGACAGTTACATAAAAACAATGGGTGTCATTTACTAAATAAATAATCTAAATAATCTAAATTTATGCGTACAAATGTTTCCATGAACAAATCATGACTCATCAATAACTTTTGTACTAATGTGCATTCTAAGTTTACGCATAAATGTAGGAACTCAAAATCACATACTCTGTGTGACCATATAAACATGTTAAGATGAAATTTTATACATAGCTATTTGAAATGTATATAATGTACATTGCATCGTATACAGTAAAAGAGAAAGAAAAGGTGTGTTCTAGCTCGATCTATATATGTGAATTTGGTGTTAATCTTAAGTGAAGAAAAATTGTATACATTTTAATGCAATACACATTTATGGTATAGCTGCATCCCTAACATTAGAAACTGAATGAGACATTCTACACAGAGTTAATTCAAGACTAACTTTAAGTACACTGTCTGTACCTTTAAAAATAATTCAAAGCAAAGCTCCAGTCAAAATTATGTTTCGCTGTGTTTGACAAATGGGACTACTGTCTGCTTCATACCTTACAAAGACTATAAAATAATATATTAACCAATTACCAGAGTGCCTGAGTAGCTCACATTAAAAAGAAATATTATTTCTTCCTCAGAGCAAGACTTCATTAACCCTATTCTAATCCCCTATTTACATTTAGAGGCTTAAATTAAACTAAATAAATTGCTTCAAGCTCTGCCGAACTATACATATTTTAATATAACGCTAATCATTATGAAAGTTATCAAAGAAGTCATAAATAAAACATCAGGCCACTAGAAAAGTGCAGCAATCCATTATCATAATGGAACTGCCCACGATCTATTTCATTAACATGCAGTCTTCAACCCAAATAAATGTATTATTTGCCCTATGAGAGCAAATCCATTTACAGGACAGCAAATGTTAACATCCGTAGCCTGCTGTCAAGGTAGAAAAAAGAAGCCTATGCTAAACTACACACATATTAGTTGAGCAGTACATGATTGCTTTATATTAGCATAAGCTACTAGCATTTGACTGAGTCACATTACTAAAATAACTCCTGTAGTAAAATGCAGTGGATAGCAAGGTCAAAATGGTGTTTTACTGTGGTTAGGGCTGCACGATTATGGCAAAAATCATAATTGTCGATTATTCCCTTGAAATTGTAATTGTGATTATTAATTACGATTATCACAATTTACATTGAATGTTGTTTATACCATTGTTTGATCCAACTGCATGCCGTATTTTTATATGAAAATAAACAAGCTGAAAACATTCTGACTGAAAAAACTTACTATAGTATTAAAAAGGTCATATGATGCGATTTCAATTTTTCCTTTCTCTTTGAAGTTTTACAAGCTCTTGGTGCATAAAGAAGATCTGTAAAGTCTCAAATCCAAAGAGATATTCTTTATAAAAGTTAAGAGTCAATCACGCCTACCTAAAACAGCGCGTCCTAACACCCCCCCACATGTCTACGTCACGATGTGGGAAGATTTGCATAACGCTGCCCAAATGTTCACGCAAAGAAAGAAGGCGTAACTTTTATTCTCACTGTAGTATTGTTGCCGCCGCCATGTCGTGAAGGAGCTGTGTATTTTGTTGTGAAATCGAAACTACTTTGTTTACCCTTCCAAAAGAGGATGATATCCGCTTCGTCATGTCTAGAGCTGATCCGTGCTGGTCGCTGAGGAAATACATCAACTTTGCGCTGTGAATCGCTGGATCGGCTTTCACCGTGGACAAAGCGGAGTCCAGCCCGGGGTCGTAATATGTGGTTGCCGCAAGCCCGCCAGCCGTTCCTTCGTCGAATCCGCCATCCTCCACTCACTCAGTGTGTGATGCTGTGTGTTTCGTTGTGAAAGCGAAACTACTTTGTTTGGCCTTCCAAAAGAGGACACGACTAGAAATCAGTGGTTAAGTTGTATTTACAACACTGTTCCAGAACAGTTCAACCCAAATATTCAGATGTGTGCAGCACATTTTATGGAGGACTGTTTCCTGGGAGAGTTGACCACAATGCCGGCTGTTCTGACTCACAGACGGTAAGTACGTTTTCATATTTAAAGGATTTGCCACTGATGATTCAAACGTGAGTTTTGAGCAGTGTAGAGTAGCGCTTGTTGTTTGTCATTTCTCCGATCACAAATGCAGACATGGTTTTGTTTACGCGGCGCGATGCAACGTGTAAAAAGACAGTATAAGTCATTATAATCAGTAATTATGTCCACACTGGATGCAACAAATGCCTCGTTTATAATGGTTTTTAATGTTTTTGTCTCGTCGCTCTGTCCAGGATACGGCATCACAGTATGGTGAGGGGCGTAACATTTCCAACACACGCTTGAGGTATTCGGCCAATCACAATGCACTGGATAGCTGGCCAATCAGAGCACACCTCGCTTTTCAGACCGATGGGCTTTGTAAAAATCGATGCGATTAAGAAAGGCGGGGAATAGAGCAGAAACAATAATGTACAGTATGTGGAAAATAATGTGTTTTTTGAACCTTAAACCACGTAAACACATTTCATTACACCAAATACACAAAATAATGTTCTTTTTAGCAACATCATATGACCCCTTTAAGCCTCAAAAGTCAAATATACATCGGATTGGTTTCTTCTTTAAATTATAAAAAAAGTTAAAATATGAATGGTATTATAATGTTATACTAAAACTAAAACATTGGAAAAACCCTTAAGATAACATGTAGAAAGAAAAAAACATATCTTAAGCGTGCAGAATAACATAAGTGGACTTTGAACGATTAATTGCCGGTTTGAATGATTACGTAATTGTGGCGTCCATAATTGTAATTACGATTAGATATTCGATTAATTATGCAGCCCTAACTGTGGCTATTCACTGTCAGCCCTGAACTAATGACACTACATTGTACTTTTACGCTAATCAGAGCCCCATATCTATGTTATGCTACTATGCTATTAGCATCAACACTGCTGAGTTCAACTGGCATTGCTTAGCTGCATGTTAATGGCTTTATAACATGAATTCTCTCCACATATACATTACCGTTAAAAAGTTTGGGGTCAGAAAG
>NW_015505296.1:692039-696434 GCF_001515645.1 Sinocyclocheilus grahami | reverse complement strand
TTAGCCTTAGTCATTAGCCTTAGTCATTAGCCTTAGTCATTAGCCTTAGTCATTAGCCTTAGTCATTAGCCTTAGTCATTAGCCTTAGTCATTAGCCTTAGTCATTAGCCTTAGTCATTAGCCTTAGTCATTAGCCTTAGTCATTAGCCTTAGTCATTAGCCTTAGTCATTAGCCTTAGTCATTAGCCTTAGTCATTAGCCTTAGCCTTAGCCCTAGTCATTAGCCTTAGCCTTAGTCATTTGCCTTAGCCTTAGCCTTCCCGGTTTCTGATCTTCGCCTGGTTTCCTGGATTCACCCCTTTTGTCTTGCCCCTTTTGATTCTGTCTGCCGATCGTCGACCTGTGCTAGCCCTTGGACTATTCTTGTGTTTTGCCCACCATATACCTGTTTGCTCTCATCTGACCCATGCCTGCTGTATGACCACGTCTCTGCCTTTGTCTTATAAAGCTCAGTGAATGCATCCGCAAGTTTCCCGTCAAAAAGTTTGGGGTCAGAAAGAGTAAAAAAAAAAAATGGAGCACATCTGTTTTCAACACCGATAATAATAATAAATGTTTCTTGAGCAGCAAATCAGCACATTAGAATGATTTCTGAAGTATCATGAGACATTGAAGACTGGAGTAATGATGCTGAAAATTCAGTATTTCCATCACAGGAATATATTATAAAATCTATTAAAATAGAAAACAGTTAATTTAACTAATGTTGTTTTATAATGTGCTCCATAATTTGTAATTTTTTATTTTCATAAAACTTACTGTTTTGACTGAAACTATAATCCCAGTAATGATACTATCCATTTAGTATGAATAAACTGGATAAATATCAAAAGTTTGACCCACAAACAAATCTTGTACTGTAAATGTTTCCAAATGCTTTCATTAAATTAGATCATCAAATCAGTCTGCAATCTCATATTTCTTTTTTAAAAGTAGACATAGCCTATCATCTGGCTCACCACGGCTCCCAAAATCAATTCGCCATCATCGTTTGTACAACTGGCAATTCAACAATTTATTACATTTGTTATATTGAGCTCCATCTGGCCAAGGTCATTTGCCTTTTTAATTCAGTTGTCTTCTGCTCTCTAATTTCACATTTACAAATGGTGTCGACTACAGCACCAAGCTGCACCCCGTCAGCTGTGGGAAATATATTTTCATATGAATATGCCAGCAGTCCACGGCCATAAATTTGTCAGGCAGAGTTATTAATAGATAGTAACAGATGTTTACTGATTGTTGATTACCAGTCATGTTGACCAGAGAAATCTGTTCATAAATGGAGCAGAATTTATTACGAGGCACGACGTAGTCCTCTTCTCTTTGGCAGGACATGCCAACTCGTGTAGCGACAAACGTGGCCATTTTTTTTCACAAAGGTACAGAGGCATATGTTGCACTGCTGAGAATGACATAGGCACGGCGAGGACGCCCCGCCACAGTTTATGACTTATTTGTGTGAGACCAAGAGGAAACAACTGTTTGCCACTGACACCTTGTCTAGCAAAACAAATAGTTGGGAAGGTATGGCACGCAAGTCACTTGCCATCAATGACTGTGGGAAGCACTGCGATTAATCTTTCAGTAAGTAGGACGGCCTTTTCAACTACCAAGCAGGACCTTTCATATGAGTCGCGCTATGCAAAACTCTCCTGTGCAAGGACGGCACGGTATGTGCTGCACATACGTGACCACCATGTAGAGCTCGTCTGCTATTTCAAAGTCACGGACGTTGTCGCTTTTAAGATGGAAATCATAGCTGTCATGCGAGCAACTCATTTGGTGACCTTAAACTCAAGTTCACACAGACAGATAATAAATAAGCACAGAAATATGAGGAGAGGGAGCAGAGATGTATAAATGTGGTAAAGCGCACAGACAAGAGTTGAGACCTTCAGCCGGGGACCGAATAAGGTGTACTCATTCAAAACAGACCGAGAGAGGTCTCTTTCCAAAAGGAACAAACACGTAACCAAAATCATATAAAACGTCCAAATGACGGTGTCGAGACAGACAGCCTCTTGAGAGAGTGATCATTTCCGCGCGCAACTCCTATTTACAACTCGCATGAAGCTCTGGACAACAAACTGCAAACACTGACAAGATATAAAACTTTAAGGGAGCTGTAAATAGCTCTGTCACTCCACCTCCAGTGTTATATTACCTGGATGCATTTATCCGGTTGGCGCTAAATCTTTATTCTTCCCAAAAAGCCAGTGGGAGTCACAACAAATAAATTGGCAGCAGGCAAGAGCATATGACTAGTTAAATCAAATGAACAAAATGTGCATCACAGGGGACCACCGTAAATACTGACAACAGGCATTGTCAGTTTTAAGAAATAGAAAGAAAATAATTGTTCGCTATTGCTTTCCTTTCACTGTAATGTTTATGTCAGTGTATCCTCCAATAAATTTTTACAGTTGTTTCACCTGCCTGATATCCTTCAGCCATTTCCTTCAGATGCTGTCAAACACGCCAACTATAATATATGGCCCCTCCAATGAGAACAGCTGTAGCCATTCTCTCCGCTGCCTCTTGTACCCCGTCCTGCATGAAATAATATATCAAGATTAATTGATTTCCTGTCACTCTCAGAGAAAAGAAAATTAATTTTCATGTATCTTTTCCCCCAACCTAGCATATGGATTTTGTACATGGCAAGTAATTTAAGTTTTTTAATTATTCATGAGAGCAAAGGGAAAAAAAAAACAAAAAAAACATGATGGAGTGGGCTGCTCATAGCCCTAAAAAATAAACAGGTTTACATTTAAACCATCATCTTGATCCTGGATTTAATTTATATTTAAGATAGATTAACTTTAATCATGTTGCTCCATAACTTTAAACTCAGATTTAAATCTCAATTAGGGATTAATTTTAAATTTACAGGTGAGGAGGTTTAAAGAAAATAAAGTGCACCTACAGTTACAATTATGTGGCTGATTGAACAAAGACAGAAACAGCGGGTGTGTCGTCAGGTCTCAGAGAGGTGTTTATTATAAATAAAAATAAAAATTAAAGCGCATTGAGCCAGCAGATTTTGAGGGTCGTTGCAGCCCATAGTAAACTTGCGTCTGCTATCGAGTCCAGTATGTGAATCCATCACTTATCTCAGTGCATCTCGCCTTATGACAAAGAAAAGAAGACAGGATCGCGGCAGCGGCTCTCTTTTCTCACGCCCGCTCCACGCGTGCTGTTGAATGGCGATCAAACGGACAGGGCGCCACTGTCACGAGCGGAGTCACTCCGCGAATCATGCCAGTTATTTTCTCGATTGTTTTGTCATACAGTATACTCCATTAATTTATACTATAAATAGATTTCCAATATTATGAAATCCGTATGCACTGCCTCAAAGTTTTGATTTCTTGCTTGATCAGCCGTTTAATCAACGGTCTCTACATACGTTAGCGGTTTATAAAGACGGTGGACCTTTTACAAGTTTATTTCCTTTATCGACAAAAGCAACTTATGTCAGAGACAGAGGAAAAGGAATATTAGCATTGTTGCTGTTTAATTGACGAATCCATCATGGCGGAGAAAATTATTCGTAGATGGAGGTTTTAATCGCAGGTTAGAATTCGAATCCCCGATTTATACATCTAAGTTTAAAATTAAGTGGTGCAACACAACTCGATTTAAAATAAAACCCAGATCAACAAATCCTTGATTAGCTCTAAACTTTGCTTAATTTAATCCTTGTTGGTGCAACCCACCCTTAGTTTCTTAATTGTGTAGATTTTTAGAAGGCACATTAGCTCCTTTCACATTTATGTCTTTGCTACGTAAAAATATGGATCGATTTTCGCATTGGTCTGAACAAAAACGACAGAAGGGCTTACTGAAAATGCCAATCGCTCATCTGTATAATGATCAGTGATGCACATTCATTCTCTGCCAGCAGGAGGCACTTTTGGAGCGGCAGAAATAGAGCGGTTTCCCCTGTAACAGTTGTACACTAAGCAGCACTGCGCTCATAAACGCTGCTTTATCAGGCATTATAGGAAAGATGAAACGAAAATGCCATTGAAACTTTTCTGAGGACGAAACTTTTTCTGAAGTTGGTTCCCTTCAGAGATACATTCATATAAAAACACCCGCGCGGGGTTTGTTACTTTGAAACGTGCAGCACCCATATTTTTATTAAATGAAATCACAGCCTTTTGAAGTTCAATCATCACATTAAGCTATATATCGTGATTCTTGTCTTTCAGTCCCCAAATTCAAGACCACTTGAAATTCTAATGAAAACTTTTAACATTTCAGGTATTTAATTAAATTTTATGGCCTTAAATTTGACAGAACTAAATTGAAGACTTGTTAAGGACCCGCGGGAACCCTGATATATGAGGAGTATGTATATATGTATATATGTATATATATATATAT
>NW_015505296.1:673594-690575 GCF_001515645.1 Sinocyclocheilus grahami | reverse complement strand
ATATATATATATATATATATATATATATATATATATATATATATATATATATATATATATATATATATATATGAGGGGTGGAACGGTTCAACTTATGGTTCGGTTTGTATCACGGTTTTAGAGTCACGGTTTTGGTATGGTTTGGTATATGCTATGTTTAGGCAAAAACTATACTGTCAGATACAAATAAAGAAAATAAAAATAATCTAACTGCAAGCAACAGCATAAATAAATAAAATAGAGTAAGGACACAAATAAAATAAACTGATTTTCAGGGGGGGGTTTTTCAAACAGTTTTCAGGTACAAAAATTGAATAAAGTAATGAAATGTAAAACAGCATTGCATATTTGACTCTATAAACTAAAGATTAATCTTTATTAAAGTTACAAAAGTTATTCAATCAAGAGCAGTGAGTGATTTCTTTGTTGTTGCTGTTTGATTAATATTAAGAAAGTGCTGTAAGAGAATGCACTGAATAAATGCTCATATTCCAGCATACGACATTCGCATTGAACAAGAGTGAATGGTTTGTCCTGAGAGTGAAAAAGCTGTCCAAACCTTCGTGGCCCTACGTGAAAAAGTAATTGCCCCCTAAATCTAATAACTGGTTGTGCCACGCTTTGCAGCAACAACTGCAATCAAGTGCACAGTTCTTTCATGATTTAACAGGCAATTAATTTTTCATGTAGGGCCACGTAGGTTTGGATAGCTTTTTATCCTTAAATGAAATCATCATTTAAAAACTGCATTTTGTATTTACTTGCATTATCTATGTGTAATATTTAAATTTGTTTGATGATCTGAAACATTAAAGTGTGACAAACATGCAAAGAAAGAAGAAATCAGGAAGGGGGCCAACACTTTTTCACACCACTGTATATACATACATACATACATACACACACAAATACACAATACTGGCCTCACGTTAAAAAAATTTGCAGCATGTCAAGAAGTTTGACACTTTCAGTTTCAGACCACTCTAAAGCAAACCATTAAGTGCACATATAATGCATCCTGATATTCTGTCTGCACTATTGTTATTTGTTGGTCTTTTGTACACATGCATCAGATGGACATCCATTTGTCGCTCTTTTTTTTTTACCATATTTACAATGCTACTGTGGGGAAGAAAAACAAAATAGGTGGCACCACCGTTATTTTGAGGCTAGGGTACTTTGATCTTACCATAGCAACCATGCAACACTACTACACATGACAAGCAGAGACTAGTAAATGCATTATATGTGTTAATATAAAATCATGTTGGGTAAGTTTTTTGAAAATCCTCAGCATGTCTGTGGATGTCTGTGAAATCCCAGGGGTGCCCAAGTAAAATACCAGCTGCTGCATAAGCAAAGAGTTTGAAAGTGCAGGCCCGAGCTGAGGATGCTATCTCCCCGCTGCCAGAGCCCTTTAGAAGACCTGTCAGCCAGCCGGCCAGAGATTGATGTGTGAGCCGTATACTGTTCCACAGCACTACATGTGACATGACAACCATGATGAATGGGAGCCAATTATATTCAGGAATGGGCTGTTTTTTTCTAATATGCTGCCACCAATCACCAGCATGTGATCAGCTGAGGAGGGAATGCCTTTGGAAAATAAATTAGGGGAAAAGTTCAGAAACGAGTAACCTGTAGAACTGCATTCGGCTTTGAACTCACTGCGTAAAAGCTCAGACCCGTCAGAGGACGATCCAAATGGCCAGAACTGCAAATTGATAAGCAAAAGTCAAACCGCAGGAGCAAACTATGTTTGACCCTTATTTAACTTGGAACTGTGGTTAGTGTGAAGCTAATTACAGAGCAGTGTGTATTTCAATCTTCTTAATGTCACAAATGTGGGACTAGTTAAATTGGTCTGTCTAGTGAGAGGGTCTAATTATTGTGAAAAAGTCTAATTAGCATTTAGTGGAACACAAAAACAACCACGGCAAAAATTGTACTAATTCTCCCATAAACAGCGTTCACAGTGTGCAATCAAGCTGCTTTGCAACACAATGAGAATTAATGGCATCGCACCACAATGGTAAATCCTACAACTCCTGCTGAGAGCGTTAAATCATTTCTCACTGCACACAGACTGTTCCCATCAACCGCAATTCCCAGGAATCCTAATAAGCATATCTTTCCCATTAATATCATACAGCCCCAATTATCTGCAATTTCAGAATATGCTTTGGCAAATAATTAGCTAGATGACCCTTAGGATATGGGTGAAATAGCTCTGTGGGGTTGCACGAGACTTGGCCTTTGTCTTCAGCGGATCTGCTCCATAAAGCTGGCCTGCAGTCGTTTCGAGGCCTCGCACTCGAAAGCTGTTAGCAGAAAAACAGTGCCGTTTGTGTTGAAGGAAGGTTGCTGAATTGATACAACTTCTGCGTATACACAATGGAAAGAATGAAGATTAACACCACAACTGAATTTATGCAAGCAATCACTTATTGTTAATAGTTTTCACCAATCTCTGTGTGATCTGCTCTGCATGTGGATGGACCCCGGCTGGAAAACATGGAAGATATCCCGACGACATTTAGACCTGTGTGGACAGTGGAACGGATGGGGAGAAAAAGCGCAAGCCTCATTTGCTTCTTCAACACATGGCATTTATTGTCGTCTACTGATAGATTATTTACTTTCTTTGTCATCTGGAGTTAATGTTCCTTGTCTTGGTAACAAAAACAGTTTAGAAAGGCAACTTCCACAAGTCAAACTCTGTAGTTTCCCAGACCGCTCTCTGCTATCTATCTCCATTTAAACACTCTCTATTTATTTTGGATAAGTTAAACAACTTTTGTTATGTCAGCCGTATGCTGGCACAGACCACAGCAGCAGATTCATCACTATAATACTTAATAGGAAGAATAAAGAAAGAGGGGCTAAAGAAAACATTTTTAAACCAAAAAGGAGATAAATGAAATGTTAGAATTAAAGGGATAGTTTACCCAAAATTGAAAAAAAAAAAAAGAAAAAAAAAAAAAGTTATAATTTACTCATCTCGTTCCATATTTCCTCTGTGGGACTCTGCCAAATAACGACAAAATGTTTTACTAAATCTTTTACTGAAGACTTCAGATGTATGACAGTAGGCCTATCTACTGTATGGTGATAAGGTTAAAATGTAATAATTTCATGAAGAACGATACTCTCAAGCTGTCTGAAAGAGAGTTAGGCCAATGAAATATTGAAATTATGCTGCCTGTTCAACTCTTCTGTATTCATCTAAGAATGTGAAGCGTGTTTGTTTAACTTCACAGATGCATACTAAACAGGGGTCCTAATCAGTGGCCTTCTTTCTTCAAAGGACAGCTTGGAATATGTATTAACCCCAAGTAACTTCACCTGAATACATTAGCTGGAAGACCTTCATACTACCGTGATCATTTGTGTTTTTGAGTGGCCTTGCAGGTTACTATACATTATATATAGAGGCATGTAAAAATGTATCGGAGGGCACTCGTGTGAATAATATTCACTTAGCTGGCAGAGCCATAATGGTGTAGATTTACTGTTCTCCAATCTTAGGATATCAGTGAGAATCATATAAAATCCAGTGCAGCGGCACACAGGCCAGAACAGGAGGCTGCAATGATGTTCAATGAAAAGATGAAGCTTTGGCTTGCCATTCACTAACAAAAAGTACCATAAAGCACTCTGGCACTTTTTTTTTTGTATTGCTACCAAAAACTGGTTTTCCTATAAGTCTTTAAGTACCATAATTAATTAATATTTGTAATCAATATAGCAATAAAGCGTTACATAGTTATTCTTAAAAAAGAAATTAAATTAAAATATTATATATAAAATATATTAAAATTAAGAGAGGCAACACTAATATAACTGTCCATTATTCAACAGTATTTGGTGCCAGCACCTGGCAACAACACTGATTATCACGATAGGGTGGTTGTGAGGAAGCATAATTTGAGGAAGTTCTGTTCAATAAATTAAGAACCACTGCGACTAAGCACAAAGTTGCAATTCCTAACATAAACAAATCAGCAATTTTAACATCCAGATCTTGTAGAGACACAGAGCTCTTGTATTTGTGATTTATGAGGCTGCAAACCTGAAAATTTACAATGAACCATGATCTGTGATTAGCATCCAAACCTGACCTCATCCACTGCCCGCTCTCCGTCGTGTTACAATTTTATAAATAAAAACAGAAAGGATAGAACCTTCGTGTCTCTCAACCTGAAATAAACATTCATCAAGACCACAGATTCCCAAAAGAAAGTCCCCTTAAAGCTGAAATCATATCTCATTGAATATTTCTCTAATGCACATTGCTGATTTCATTATTTTTTTAGTCTTGCAACATGACTCCTGAAACTTAATGGGATCTTTGCTAGGAGGGAAATTTACAGACTGGAGCTCTTGAAACTTTAAGTGAAAACTCTGATCCAGAAAGTCTGAAGTCAATGAGATGAAGCAATATTGCCAAAAAAACAAAACAAAAAAGATCTCTTAGAAAAGTCGACAATGAGCCTCATGTTCCTCTAAAATAAATTAAAATATTATATATAAAATATATAAAAATTAAGAGAGGCAACACTAATATAACTGTCCATTATTCAACAGTATTTGGTGCCAGCACCTGGCAACAACACTGATTATCACGATAGGGTGGTTGTGAGGAAGCATAATTTGAGGAAGTTCTGTCCAATAAATTAAGAACCACTGCGACTAAGCACAAAGTTGCAATTCCTAACATAAACAAATCAGCAATTTTAACATCCAGATCTTGTAGAGACACAGAGCTCTTGTATTTGTGATTTATGAGGCTGCAAACCTGAAAATTTACAATGAACCATGATCTGTGATTAGCATCCAAACCTGACCTCATCCACTGCCCGCTCTCCGTCGTGTTACAATTTTATAAATAAAAACAGAAAGGATAGAACCTTCGTGTCTCTCAACCTGAAATAAACATTCATCAAGACCACAGATTCCCAAAAGAAAGTCCCCTTAAAGCTGAAATCATATCTCATTGAATATTTCTCTAATGCACATTGCTGATTTCATTATTTTTTTAGTCTTGCAACATGACTCCTGAAACTTAATGGGATCTTTGCTAGGAGGGAAATTTACAGACTGGAGCTCTTGAAACTTTAAGTGAAAACTCTGATCCAGAAAGTCTGAAGTCAATGAGATGAAGCAATATTGCCAAAAAAACAAAACAAAAAAGATCTCTTAGAAAAGTCGACAATGAGCCTCATGTTCCTCTAAAATGTAAACATTTTCTTTATGGACATTCTCCACACACCCCGTTCACTGTACATTACTACATTTAAACAGTACTGACATCAACTCTCTCTTTATCCCCTCCTAGCTAACTTCCTCTGACTCATTCTCTCTTTTGCACAGAACAAATATTCTCATCTTTGCATAATACGTGTGTGTGCTGGTGTGTATGTGTGTGAGTGTGTTTATTATGTTTTTATCAGTGCCACACTTTGTCATAAATCAAAGTGATATGGTCTAACAAACAATCCAATATCCAAGGTTACAAAACAGAGAAGATAAATCACCCCAGTGTCATGTTCAATTTTTACAACAGAATTAAGTCACAATAACAGGAGCTAAATTGTTATAAGAATACTATACAATCAACTGTACTAGAAGACATACATCCTCAGTGAGAAACAACTCTCATCATTTTCCCCTCGCTGTCCCACTGTTGGCAGACCCTCTCAGCACCGTACAGATAACATAGCTCATAACACAGACCGAGCTGCTGGAAATTTCTCTCAAAGCTAAATACTGTTACTACAACTACTACACATTTATCAATACAAAGGGACAAAAACATAACTGTATTAGCAAATATCAAATCAAGTGACATTTACAAACAAATGATGCAGTAGCTTCTCAAAACTAACTTTACTACTACATATTATTTACTTTACTACTAACTATTAATAATTAGGAGTTTATTGAGGCAAAAGTGCAGTTAATAGTAAATAATGAGAACTGATCCCCAGACTGAAGTGTAACCATATATGACCTTGATATTGATACATATATGTGCCTAAAATGTCTAAACACTTTTAGGGTCCACAACACTTTGAGAAAAAGTGAATACTTCAGTTCAGCTTGGTTTTTCATAATTCAAAGTTTACATGAACATTGAAGTCGAAAACAGCCCACAATGTTTATGACTTGTGGAATATACAAGATGAATAGTAGAACTGAAAGAACACTCTCTCTATCCAAGAAACAGGTCAGTGATTAAACAAATGCTACAGAATCTTGCCATATTTACATATTAAAATGATTCACCTCCCAAAACAGATCCTTTCTGTCTCGTTGCCCAGACCATGTGAAATGTGTGGATGATGTGAGATACTATTTATGTGCCTGGAGAATCATGCATAAATGGATAACCACAAAGTGTCTGTAAATATTGTTGAACAGTACATAATGTGGATTTATGCACAGTAGAACATGTACTGTTTAATCAGTGCAGTGAACTTTACATCAAATAAACTAAAATAAATCAAAATGTTCAGAAGCACTATAAATTCTGCATAACATGGGGATTAGTTGTGGTTAAATAGTTAGTATTTCTAGAAAATAAATAAATAAATAAAATTCAGAGGATCACCATTTTATACCTTCATATCACCCAGCTCTAAAACTTGCTTTATAGTATGGCACTAAGGCACTATTGACAGTACGACTTTGTTAAAGCCGTGTTGAAACTATGCATTTGGGGAAAGCGCAATATAAATAAATTTGACTCGTCTTAACATTTCTACAGGGAATCAAAACGTATAGTGAGTATAACATTTTAAAAGATCTGCTTCAATGGGGTGTCACATGGTGCTTAAACGTTTTGAAAGCATTATTATGATACGCTACAAGCACACTAACCTAATTGCATGAAACTTCTTATGTGATATTAATTCATTACTGCACATCAACATTCACACCATACTATACGCACTGTATTTAAAGGGGTCATATGATGCGATTTCTATTTTTCTTTTCTCTTTGGAGTGTTACAAGCTCTTGGTGCATAAAGAAGATCTGTAAAGTTGGAAAGACTGAAGTCTCAAATTCAAAGAGATATTCTTTATAAAAGTTAAGAGTCAGCCACGCCTACCTAAAACGGCTCGTTCTAACACGCCCCCACATATCAACCTCACTATGTGGGAAGATTTGCATAACGCCGCCCAAATGTTCACGCAAAGAAAGAAGACGTAACTTTTATTCTCACTGTAGTATTGTTGACGCTGCAGCCATGTCGTGAAGGCGCTGTGTGCTTCGTTGTGAAAGCGAAACTACTTTGTTTGGTCTTCCAAAAGAGGATGATATCCGCTTCGTCATGCCTGGAGCTGATCCATGCTGGTCGCTGAGGGAATACATCAACTTTCACCGTGGACAAAGCGTAGTCCAGCCCGGGGTCCGTCACATGTGTTTGCCGCTCATTCGTCACATCCGCCGGGCGTGACGTTCTCGACCCCGCCACCTCAGCTCACTCTATCCCGGCCTCAGTGCACGCTAAGCAGGGGCTTCCCCTCACGCTAGGCCGCTGTGTTTTTCGTTGTGAAAGCGAAACTACTTTGTTTGGTCTTCCAAAAGAGGACACGACTACAAATCAGTGGTTAAGTTGTATTTACAACACTGTTCCAGAACAGTTTAACCCAAATATCCAGATGTGTGCAGCACATTTTATGGAGGACTGTTTACTGATCCTGGGAGAGTAACTACTTTGTTTGGTCTTCCAAAAGAGGATGATATCCGCTTCGTCATGCCTGGAGCTGATCCATGCTGGTCGCTGAGGGAATACATCAACAAAGCCGTGGACAAAGCGTAAAAGCCGTGGACAAAGCGTAGTCCAGCCCGGGGTCCGTCACATGTGTTTGCCGCTCATTCGTCACATCCGCCGGGCGTGACGTTCTTGACCCCGCCACCTCAGCTCACTCTATCCCGGCCTCAGTGCACGCTTGAGTCGTCGTTGTGCTCTTGGAGTAATTTTGGTTGGCCGGCAACTCCTGGGAAGGTTCACCATTGTTCCAAGTTTTCTCCATTTGTGGATAATGGCTCTGACCATGGTTCGCTGGAGTCCCAAAGCTTTAGAATATATAGTGAAGGGCCATACTATAATGTTTTAACTTTTTTTTTTTTTTATCATTCTTTAGTATGATTTTTAAGATCCGTCAGTCAGACCCCACAACATCATTTATTCCTGATTTTACTATCATTAGGACCCAACAAAGGATGTGTGTGTGTGTAGCTTATTTATATGCCGTTTCACATATATATCTAAAAAATACACGCACACAAACAGTTAAGTTTTATTAATAAACTATATTATGGATCTGTAAGTCATAAGATACAAGTCATATCTTGTTCGCTGTGATTTGTTTGCTAACTTTGCATGCTGCAAATGTAAACCACACCAACGCACAGACACAGAGCTCAAGCTCTGAAGCAAGAAACCAACGTGCTTCACACTACACAAAGACACAAGCATTTATAACCTTAAAAATGACTCCTGGGCAGCAGGTATCCAATTATTTGTTACCCAGGAAGCAGTGCTAAATGAAGAGCCTTGATGATTTACTCGCAACCTCTCCTTTTATTAAAACACTTTGTCTTATTGTTTTATTGATTTACAATCCGTCCTACTTTTTTGGCATCTGAAAACAATCAAGCAGCAGAGCAGCAGAATGTTTGGACATTAATCGTTAAAAGACAGTGTTTTATTCCTGGCCAGGGGTTTGCCGCACCAGCTGCTATGCATTCTGGTAAAAGCGAATGATTTATGGCCTCGTCGCCATAACGATGAGGCAGACTCATTAACATATCGACAGCACCCAAGATGGATCATCAGCATTGATTATTTCATGGCCTGTTGATGCCCATTTGTTAAAAAGAGAGAGGAAGGGAAGAGAGTGAGGAGAGAGGGAGAGGGAGGAGCCGCTTCACCAATGAAAGAGGATTTCTGGCTGTTTTATTACTGTATCTTCAGCACGCTGCCACAGACAGACAGCGCGGGCTGACAGGCCTTCTCACAAGAGCCATCGTGGAGCTGTCGAGCTTAAATAAATCAACCATTGACAACTATTAAGCAATCTGCAGTGCTTTGTGGATCTATACACAAAGAGAATGGGTCTCGATGGACAGTGTGACACAATGCTCCCCCTTTATGACAGTAATAAAACATTCCAGCATTTCTGGGAATGCATTAAACAATCAATGTCATGCTTTCCCCAGAACTGAAAAGGAGACTGTCATTTATGTTATGTTAGATTATGTTATGATTTCTAAGCAGCCTCAGTTTTACCCCCTGCTACTCTACAGATACTATCTGACTACTGTTTTCATCATGTCTCATTAATAAACGCGAGTCAAGAGTAGTTTATGATTGAAAGTCTAGGACAAGAGTTAAATACAATATCTAACACAGGGGGTATTTGAAAAGTAGAAAATTTTAATGATGACATCATGGTGTTTCTAAAATCATTTTAATGTGACTTTCATATAACAACTATGAAAAAACTGAAATCTGTTAATAAAAGTAAAATAAATGTCAAATGTATTTATTAAAAAAAAAATAATTCCAATAATGGATAAAAAAAAAACAAAGCAATCACCAACCCATGGGACATAAAAGTACCAGTAATTGAAGAGTCACTCAAAAACAGCTGTGCACATGATACTCTTACAAAAACAAATGTTGTCATGTTTTTTCCACATGAAATCACCTCTTTAAAGCAGTAAAGTTATGCAGGTGCATGTTTGCAACATTTCTAAGCCAATCACACAGAAGAATGACTCCCTGTCTTCTTCTGCCCCGTCATTCATTTTCCATCTCATTCTGCTCATTGGCCCCGTCAAACTGCCTCGTCAAGGTCAATTGAAGGAAATTATGATTTGCAAACACTCGCACAGGCAATTTATCAAACATCCCAGTTTATGACTCAAAAACATAAGAGAAATGCTGATTTTCCCAGACGCAATCTGACATTAAGAGCAATTTAGCACATAGCCACGTCTCTCATTACAATGATAGAGTTTCCACAGCGACCGCAGCTAATTGATGGCCCGATCATTCATTATTGAATGGCAGGCACCTCACTGCTCCGACTGATTGTTATTCTTTTGGCTGGCTGTCATCAGGGCTTCACTGAAACCGTAACCTTGCTGTGCAAGAGTGTCACACACTTTTCTAAATCACCAGCCCTGACAAACGGCTGACATGTATTGACCACATAATCTTTAGCATGGGGTCAGAAAGTGAGAGTAGGCTTTTTAAGATCACGTTACATTTGTATCAATACCCCGTCCAGGTTGCATCGCTTCTTTGCGTTCACAACAGCATTTAGAGTTGCATATGGAAAGCAGCCTGGCTGGGTCCTTCACCCTGATTAAGTAAATGAGAAGTAAAACGCAAAGCAAATTAGAGAAACGGTTGGCCTCCAAATGTCCTTGGTGGAAGCAGTCAAAGTAGTGGGGGAGAGAGTGAGTGTGTGACAGAGGTCTGCCCTGCCCCTTGTACAGTATGGACGGGGCCTTTAAATTGCTTCCGTCAGTGGCGCTGAGTAATGAGTGTGATTCTAATCGGAGTTCCTGAGGCCAGCAGCATTAGTCTTCATCTTGGAATGGCCCTCCTTGCCACCCGTGACATCTAATGTAGAGCAGGTCCAGGCGTAATGAGAATCCATTCTGCAGCCCAACCGCTCGCTTCTTTTCCTTACACAGCACAGGAAGGGTTTGGTCAGGACAACAAGGTTACCAGCCCCCCAGCTCTGCCTCCAACCACCATTACGTATTCAAGGGCTAGAAAATTACTCTAGTATAGTGTGCTGATCCCACAAAGCCACTATCACATATGTGATAAAGGTGCAACAAAACTACCCACCTTAAATTTAGGACTGCAAATGCTAAGTGATAATAATAATAATAATAATAATAATAATAATAATAATAATAATAATATCATCATCATCAAAAATAAAAATAGCTGACTATTAATTTCATTTTTGATTAGTTTGGATCTTTGCAGAGAAATGTGTTCAGTGATATAACATTGCAGGCCTACATCTACATGTAAATACTATACTTCGCTGGTTCTTATTTATAATAACTTATTATTATTTACAGAAAATTACAATAATAAAATACATTACAAAGAGGAGAGAATGTGTGTAGTAGTAGTAAATTATTATTATTATTATAAAATATAACACAAAGAGGAAAGAAAGTGTGTTCATGCAGAACATATCTTACACCTCTTCGTTGTAACACTTTTTTTTGTTCCATTTATGTTTTCATATAAATCACAATAACAAAAACCAACAATAATATTACTATCATAATTAGTTATATATAAGTTATAATTAAATACTATATTATAAAAAAATATATATTATACAAATATAAAATACTACAAAATAAAGAATATTTCGAAACTATTAACCATTTTTTGCTTTTTAATCTGCACTTTATATTGTAACAGATTAATCCATTATCACAATAGTCGTCAGTTGTAGCCCTAGAGAAAATACTAAGCCATGGATGATTTACCTGAGGTTTGTGATGCATTGCAACACATTTAACATAAAGAGCCATAGAGCTCAACACTGAAGAGAAACGACTCATAAAATGCATAATAGCTACATTCTTCTTGTTTAGTAATGGAAGAGAATTTTGCTCATTTCACCTATATGTAGTGTTTGCTGGGGGGGAAAAAATCCTCTCTTGCACTGTTCCACTAATTTATTTTGTATAAAATCATATACAGCGCAAATTATGCAAATACCTGCATTGTTTAATCTGTTTAAAGAATACAAATGTTATCGGCCTACACACACACACAAGCTCTTTGAATTAGTATCTTATTTTATGCTATAAAGAACTGCCATGATTTGTGGCTCAGTATTGATGACTCCATAAAATCCCATAGATACATTCGTGCTTCATGCTCACCATTAAGCAGAAACATAAAATGCACACTTCTGACAGCCCTGGCTCAGACTCTATGCACACAGCCGTAAAACAACACTATCTGAAATCATGCAGCCCCTGCTGGCTGTCAAAAGCCCTCATACACACCGGCCCAAATCTTTACAGATGCAAAGGATCCTGGGTTCACTCAGTTAGCAGCAAGTAAATTGCAGTGGAGCTTTGCGTGGCTGAATACTTCAACAGGTCATTCCTCTCTGTCGATCCCCGTTTGCCTGTGTTAAACTCACCGCTACCCACCCCCCTCACCCTCATCCATTCTCTCATCCACTTCCCAGCTTCATCCATCCATCAATCACTGCACTTTGTCAGTGCCGACTTCATCCAGGATCCCGCAATCACGGCGAGAATGAGCTGGCGCAGACGGCTCACCGCTAGGGAGCCACTCAGCCCCCATCTGCATCTGCAAGTGACGGGCGGGCGTCCAGGGGCCTGACGCACGTCGCCTTCTATTGCACAGGCAAGCAAAAACACTAATGCCGCCGCTCGTCTCCTCACCAAACTACTCACCTTCTTCTCACATGCACACTGACAAAGACAAACATATGCAGGCACACGCACACACACAGGCACAATCAACAAAGTCAGGTGGAGAGAGAGTAGGCAAGAAAGAACGAGAAAAGACAGGCAGCAAAAGAGAGACAGAGAGAGTGGGAGAGGGAGGTGGAAAGTAAAAAGAAAGGTGAGAAATTGAGGGTGGCATTGAGAGAGAGGGGGAGGGAGAGAGATGTTTACTGGATTTCTGAAACAATTGGTACTCGGGTCAGGCGGCAGCTCAATTTGTCTTTTCTTGCCCACACATCAATAGAAATCACACAGAGAAAATGTATCACTAATTAAGGGCTCATCAGGCCCGTGTCAGCTGTGGTTTAGCCGGAGAGCAGCCGAGCTCTGAAGAGACTTCTGGTGTTCTCCACTGGCTCCTGCAGAGAAACTCTCCCCCGCCCCACGCCATTGCTACGGTCCTGTCTCTGTTCTGATATGCAAGCTAAGTATCTTCCTCTGTCCTGTTTGTAGATTTAAAAGAAACACTAATAATCCAAAGCCCTATTTACCAAGTCAGTTCCACTTTAGTAAATCCTTTACCGCTGCAAAGCTTTTAAGTCTGCCAAAAACAGGAAAGTATGAAGCCGGGAGGAGACATGTTACTCTCCACCAGCCCTATTAGGCCATATTTCCAGGACATTCAGATTTCATCTAGGTCTTCAAGTCGAACAAGCGTCCTGCACTTGGGAAGGGAGACGTTGCTTTTTTGGTACACGATTGGATTACACTGGGCCACTAACCAAATGTGATTGGTTTAGCATGAAATATTAAGTTGATTGAAACGGTCTGGTCCTGTGATTTTGACAGCGGTGAGGGCATGATATTTCATATGGCACTCACAGTCCAAACATCAGATCCGCTGCAACACTAATGTAGGGGGATACGGCAGCGGAAACCCACAAGACTTTGCCCTCACCTCCGTCATCTATAGCTCCTCAGACACCCCGGCTCAAATATCCATATCCCTGAACAGTTGAGATAATGTAAAATAATTCAAGAATGAAGTGACATTTTTGAGTGACAAACCCAATTAAATATGAGAATTTTGTCTAGCAATGGTTTCGGAGGTCAGTCAAACATGTAATTCACACCATCTTAAAACAAGATATTTTGTTCAGATTCTTCCTTTTTTTCCTCAATTTGTCATATAGGTATAGTTATATCATTTTTTTATATTTTCTATTATACACATTTTTTTTATAAAAATGACATTAAAATTAATTCTATCATATTAGAAAAATGTGCAAAAAATTTTATTTTATACAATTTATTATCAACTTTGTATGACCATTTTTATGTATCACTTTACATTCTGTATAGATTTTCTCATCAAAAGTGTTTTTTTTTTATCAGATGGCATACATGTTTATGCAATAGGTATAGTCATTTAAGCTTTATATCATATTTTGTTTTATGCACATTGAGTATTAAATATTCTATATTTTATATTATAATAATTTCCATTATATTATGTGAGAAATATATACAAAACGTGCAATTATACGATTTTAATACGGTTTTATGCCTCATAATTATTATTTTTTTTTTTTGCCTTTTAAATTTTGCTGAAGTGTCACTGAGTAAACTATATGTTCTGTAAATTGCAGGTTCACATTGTGAAAACTTACCCCAGATAAATAAATCAACACTAAAAGTACTGACTGGAGTCAAATGTGACAATGAGCCTCGATCTTCCTTATTTGTACGATACAGTGAAAATAACCGTAGTCAATCTCAGACATGCGAAAGACAACTGTGCCAAAAATCAATCCAAGCCCACCTGACATGTCAGCCACATCGGGATGCACGTTCAGATAAATGTGCAAAACACAATAAAATAACACCAAAAGGAAACCCCCTTTATTTTCATGTTCTGTGAGGGGCAAATATGAAAAAAGGCATCAAAATAATGAAAGATTGTTTATGTATTCTGGCATGAAATGGGTTAGGTGTTAGGAGGGAGTGGAGCACGAGAGAAGGATGGACAGCACTGACAGCAGTGTATTCATCCTGCACGCTACAGCAGCAAATACAAATAAATAAAAAACAAATTACAAATAAATAAATCAAATGAATGAACGAACGAACGAACGAACGATCGAAGAGCCCAAACTTCTCTATAAACCAGGCCAGCCTGACCAGTAGAAACCAGCCTGAACCACCTCAGGCAACAAATTTTTCACCAGGTCCTTTGTTTCAGCTCTGCGAAAGGCCTCCTTATAGCATGTAGGCGTGAATGATTTAGAACTTGCATGGCTTTTCCATTTTAGCTCCCTCTTAAACGCTAGACAATTTACTTAGTGTTGTCCTTCAATAAAAATTAAAAGCACCCCACAACATGCAAGGAAAGCCGGGGCCTATAAATCACTAAACCCACCTCAGCCTGCTTCAGCATGGCAGCCTCTCCTGCGCTCTGACATTTGTGTATGACTGCAAGTGTTACAAAGGAAATAAAGCCCTGATTAAAGAGTTGGCTGTCATAAAGGTTAGGGAATGGTAAATGGAGTCTTCCATCTTGCCTGTAATAGGAGAGGAGCTGTAAGGCAGCACAAGATGCTGATCAGGACTCCTGCACTGCTCCTGTAGGACTCACTCTGACATTAATCACTAAATCACCAAGCCATGCTTAATTGCAAGTTGTATATCACAGCGAAATTCAGGGGTGAAGAGGAAAGAAAGTCATTATTTTTGCGTTTGGATGTAGGGTTATGTGTTTGAACCCGCCCGCACATCTGGGACCTCCTTCAATCTGACAAGGAAAAATGAAGTGTGCTGTAACCTCCTAATTAACACAACACAATGACTATTTTTGAAGCGTTAACCAGACCCAAACCCAACTCATCAATTCTCAGATCCAATCAATCAGACGTGGCGAGTATGACTATTTATTGTGACATTTATATTCAGACAAGTTTTCAGTGATTTAGCTGGATCATGCTTTGTTTAATTTCTGTCCTGAAGATTAATTGCTACTGTGTTGAGACTTTAGTTTGGGTAAAGCCAAGACCAATTGACTCAACATTCCACTCCAACAGTTTTTATTAAAGCACAACTATAAAGCACTAGACACTATGCAGATGCAAGGCTGTTTTTCTATATATGGCACTTTCATTCATTAATATGGTGAACATGATGGGAAATTTGGTAACTAGATAAATTTGTCAAAGAAATTATAATATATATTGAATAATAATAATAATAATAATAATAATAGTGCTGTCAAACGAATAATCGTGATTAATCGCATCCAAAATAAAGATTTTTGTTTACATAATATGTGTGTATACTGATTATGTATATATAAATACAAACACATGCATGTATATATTTAAGAAAAATATGTTATGTTTATATTAAATATATTTATATATAATATAAAATATGAGAATATGAATATATAAATGTATAAACATGTAAATATTTTTTAAATATATACTGTATGTGTGTGTCTTTATATATACATAATAAATATACACCATATACACATACATAATGTAAACAAAAACTTTTATTTTGGATGCAATTAATCGTGATTAATCATTTTACAGCACTAAATAATAATAATAATAATAATAATGGAATAATGTAAAAATACTTGTGGTTCCACTGATCAATCTCAATAATAGCAGTACAGATCGATCAAACACCTAACCGTGTGTTCACATTCCTAAAAACTATTTGTCCAAACCTCTCTACAAACCAGGCCAGCCTGACCAGTAGAAACCAGCTTGAACTACCTCAGGCTAGAGATTTTTCACCAGGTCCTTTGTTTCAGCTCTGCGAAAGGCCTCCTTATAGCATGTAGGCGTGAATGATTTAGAACTTGCATGGCTTTTCCATTTTAGCTCCCTCTTAAACGCTAGACAATTTACTTAGTGTTGTCCTTCAATAAAAATTAAAAGCACCCCACAACATGCAAGGAAAGCCGAGGCCTATAAATCACTAAACCCACCTCAGCCTGCTTCAGCATGGCAGCCTCTCCTGCGCTCTGACATTTGTGTATGACTGCAAGTGTTACAAAGGAAATAAAGCCCTGATTAAAGAGTTGGCTGTCATAAAGGTTAGGGAATGGTAAATGGAGTCTTCCATCTTGCCTGTAATAAGAGAGGAGCTGTAAGGCAGCACAAGATGCTGATCAGGACTCCTGCACTGCTCCTGTAGGACTCACTCTGACATTAATCACTAAATCACCAAGCCATGCTTAATTGCAAGTTGTATATCACAGCGAAATTCAGGGGTGAAGAGGAAAGAAAGTCATTATTTTTGCGTTTGGATGTAGGGTTATGTGTTTGAACCCGCCCGCACATCTGGGACCTCCTTCAATCTGACAAGGAAAAATGAAGTGTGCTGTAACCTCTTATTAACAAAACACAATGACTATTTTTGAAGCGTTAACCAGCCTCAAACCCAACTCATCAATTCCCAAATCCAATCAATCAGACTTGGCAAGATC
>NW_015505296.1:641610-672719 GCF_001515645.1 Sinocyclocheilus grahami | reverse complement strand
AGCGTAGCACCGGCTGGGCCGTAAACTGCCTGAGCCCTGCGGGGGCGGCCCAGTGATCACAGCACAGAGCAGTAGAGACCGGGCCGTAAACTGCCAGACCTCCGGGGGGCAGTCACCATGCTCACTGAATATGCGAAGGGGCTTCAACACACACACACACGAAGGCCAAATGCCTGAAAAGTGCCTGTCAAAGAGTCAAAGTGCGTTCAGAGTTCACCAGGTGGGAGGCGGTTACGGGTGAGAGAAAGGTAGAACAAAGTAAACGGAGAAGAACAGAGGATAGACGTGACTTCCTTCACCTTTGATTTCCAGAGGCTAAGATAGGAGAAAGTGAAGGCTAAGCTTAATAGCAACGTTTTAGCTCCTCGCGCCAGCCATGTGTGTTACCGGATCAGGGTGAATTTGAATGTGTTTAAATTTGAGATGCAGGGACATGATGAAGAGACACAGAGAGGGACACTCTGGGGAAGGTCACAGACAATAGAGGGGAGTGGCTAGCGACATCAATCATCTCAATTTAGGCCGTTTATTAGTATGCAACCGCAATCTTCTCCCTGTAGGTCAAACAACAAAGCCTTGCTACTGTGTTGAGAGTCAAACACCTTCAGAGAAGTAGAAATGTTTGCATAAATGTGCAAAATCAATATCAGAACAAAAGATTTTGTCAATGTGCTAGCATAACACTACAATGTATGAATAGCGGCACACTAGTACAATAATTAACAAACATACCTTCCATGTCCAAATATGCCATATTTCCCTACTGAATAGTAAGCAAATAGCAGTATTTTAAATTCGTAGCATATCCAAATGCACAGTATTTATACCTCAGTATGCGAAAAATATCTTAAGTGCACATTCAATGGACAATTTCCTATCCCATGAGGCCATTTGAGATGAACGGTCATCGTGTAAATTGCAGCGATATTTGAAGCCCAAAAATGTGTGCTTTTCAGCATCAACACAGTACATGCATATTTCGTTCGTACACAGCTAAATCTTATCAATTTTAGTCCTTTACTGATTACAAATGACATGATGAAAATTGTAGTTTGTAATGTAATCTATTGGATTACACATGAGGTGTAGAACCATCTCAAGGCTGATCAGAAGAAATGGACAGCCCCTGAGTTAAATATATGAGTGTCACAGCAAAGGGTCTGAATACTTAGGACCATGTGATATTTCAGTTTTTCTTTTTTAATAAATCTGCAAAAATGTCAACAATTCTGTGTTTTTCTGTCAATATGGGGTGCTGTGTGTACATTAATGAGGAAAAAAATTTAACTTAAATGATTTTAGCAAATGGCTGCAATATAACAAAGAGTGAAAAATTTAAGGGGGTCTGAATACTTTCCATACCCACTGTATATATACATATATTAGGGCTGAGCGATATTGAAGAAAAATGCGATATTCGATATGTGATACGATATTGCTTCATGTGTGTAAAATCAATTTCAATTATATTTTAAAATATTTAAAAATGAAAATTATATAACCAATTTGTTTCACATTCTTTCTTGGAAAAGAAAGAATCACTACTTTCACTAACTTTGCTGTTCAGTTGCTTTGACACAATCTGTATTGTTAAAAGCGCTATATAAATAAAGGTGACTTGACTACTTTGACCAGCAGTGTTTTAGCATTACATAAAAAGTAATGTCACAAATCAGAAAATGTAATTCTGTGTGTATGTGTCTGTTCAAACATAAGGAGATGCGAAGATGAATCAACTCTGTGTTCGTCTGAAATGTGTCACTCTGTGTGGACGCGTGCTTTGCACGTGTGGAGCAGAACGGAAGAGACGCTGTGTGGAATATGCGATATGCATATTGCGATATTTACATTTGCGATATTTCGATATATCGTGCAGCCCCAATATATATATAAAATGTCTCTCAAACTGGGGTTCACTAGTCACCTGACTAGTGGCTGGTGTATGCAGTTCCACAATGCTAGAAGACTTTCTAAATGCATATATGCAGTAGAATTGTTTTTTATTAAGAAAATTTTAGGAAAGACAAAATAATGTGCAAATAAAAAAATATGAATAATACACATTGTGTGAATAATATGTTATCATGTAAATCTATATAAAAAGTAACTAATCTGATTATGAACATTTTAAAATGTAATATAATTTAGTATGTAATTTTTGGAACCCGATTATGTAATCAGATTACATGTAATCAGTTACTACCCAGCACTGCACTCATGTATACTTAAAACATTATTAACAGGCAAAAAGTATCTTAAATCAAATGCAGTACACATTGCAGGACACAATGTGATTTTGAACATAGTGACAGTGCATGAATAATTATAAGTAGACAGATCCAAAACCAAATCATTCAACCTTGCGCTATAATGCATAACACAGGATTTGGAGAGACCGCTACAGAGTAAAATGAAATTACAGAAAGCAAAACAAAGCAGAAAAACCAATCTCAATAGATGGCTAGATTGAAGGTTACCCTATTTGACTTCTCACTATGCGTCAGACAGCAAATAGACATCGACAACTGGTATGTCATCATAGAGGAAACACAATGAGGTTTCAGATATGAGGGCCTAAAAAGGTTAACCAAGTTACTAAATGTTCTCTTTCACCGAGCCTGTAATGCAATTTCAGCAAAAAGAACATGAACCGAACCGACGCCAGCTCCCGTCCATCTTCTGAACTCCAAAGTGATGCTTATCATGTCTCTGAAAATATGCACTTAGTGCCCCAGCAGGCCATATTGAGTTGCTGGCACACATCAAGCGTTTCTGAATGCACATTTGTCCAGGGCAGAATGAAGCTCGCTTTAACCAACTTTATTTGTTAGATGAGCGCATTTTCTGGGAAAATCCAAACCTCACGGTCCTGACCACAAGAATTAAATATTTTATACTTGTGCGTGTAACCCAATCTGATGTAAATGTTACATTTATATTTGTAAATGGAAATATATACACATAATTGCCTCAAGCTTATGCATTATGAATCATGAAATAATGAACAATTTTACAGCACTTATAAATCTATATTTATAAATATAAATTGTAAATATTGACAGATGAACATTTAATTTTATTTAAATACACACACGTTCAATTCTAAATGTAAACATTGATAACAGCACTTATAAATCTATATTTATAAATATAAATTGTAAATATTGACAGATGAACATTTAATTTTATTTAAATACACACGTTCAATTCTAAATGTAAACATTGATAAATTAACTGTGTGTGTGTGTGTGTATATATATATATATATACACACATATATACGCGCGCACACACAGTTCACCAATATTTACATTTAGAATTTCACAAATCTAAATTAATAAATGCAGTAAAAATTATTCATTATAATTTCATGACACTTAATGCATTAATGTTGATGAACTGAACCTTATTGCAAAGTGTTACCAATGAAATGGTAGGCTTTTCTGCTATAACTTAATTGTATATTTAATGTGACGTGCATAACTTAGAGACTCATTTCAGTTCATTTTCACTTTTGTATTTCTTCATAGTCCCCTTTTTAATTAGGACAACCACTTAACACCTGCAGAACAACTGTGTCCAACAGGACAGCCAAAGAAACCGTGTCGCCATACTGTTATTATCAGAAACACATCAGCCCTCTCTACAACGTGTAATTAACAAGTTTCCACTAGTTCATAAAAATACTCACTTCGAATGCTCTGCGGGGTGGCAAGCGGGAACTAAATTCCACACATGCTGGAGGCGCTTATTTTGCTTAAAGGAATTTCTGTTAGGATCCAGCAGTCAAATGTAAACAGCTTTCTAGAAGAGCTGCTAGCTGTCACGGAGAAGCCTGAGTTCTCGGTCCGATTAAAGATTGAGCAACGCTAGCTTAGCTGAACTAATATTTGCAAAAGACTGAAATAAATTACTTGTGTGTGTTACATCAGATGCTGGCTTGGTGCATTCTGTGTCAGCTGGATACATCCACGTAGTCAAGGGATTTCCTCTTGAAGTCTATGATTGCTTTTCTGTTATTTTTACATAAAACAACTGGGTAGTTGACATGAGTTACTTTTGGAAAGTTGACATTTATTCAATCAAAACATTTTAAAAAGTAAAAAAATGTATAATTATGCATTAAGCTTTTTAATTACAAAACCATTCAGAGCGTTCACACTGCATGCGATTGCGGTCCGGCAGTGTGCTCCAGTAGCGATGCTGTATACATACTGCATACGCACTGCAGACGGAGTACGTGTGAACTTGGCACAACAAATCTAGTTCAACATCTGAGGCAATGCCACACTCTGGACACGGGATTATTTTTTGTCTATTTGCCTTATGTCTGTTCTAGAGACATGTTACAGCTTTTTGATGAAGCTCTAATTGGTTTTCTTTTGGAAATATGTTTTGAATTCACACTGAATGCATTAATGACTGTAAAGCATGTCTGTGTGTCAAAATCGTGATTAAAATTGAAATCACAAAATTGATCAAAGAAATCGCGATAGGTTTTTTTTGTCCATAAACAAAAAAACAGCCCTAGTTGAAAACAGTTGTGCTGCTTATAAATTTTGTGTAAGCAATGACACATTTTTTGCAGGATTCTTTGATGAATAAACCATTTTAAAAAACAGCATTTATTTGAAATAGAACATGCATTAATTGTCACTTGTCAACATTATCATGAATCCTTGCTCAGAAGTATTATATTAATTATATTATATTCTATATTAAAATGGTGAAAAAAATAAAAAAAAATAAAAAATAAACAGGCCCTAAGATTCATACAAGTCTTAAGTTTTATTGTAAAACTAAAAAAAAAAAAAAAAACATGGACATCTTAAGCATCAAGAACGGAACTAAACTTGTTAACAAGAGAACACAGAGTGCCTTTGCAAAGCCAAATATAATTCAAGACAGAATTAGCGGCTCGTTTTAATCAACATGCCATTTTCAAGGTGTTCCTCATGACTGTTTACAACCCATGAGGTGCAATTTTTGGATGGCTGTAAAACTTCTCAGCATGATGTAGGTTGCAATGTTATTTTAAATGGTGAACACCCATGCTTGGAAACAAAGTGAGAAATGAAAACCCCTCTCAAGCAGTCGAAGACTTATAAAGAACCTAGTGTTGTAGAAGCATCCACTTAAAAACTTTTGGCAGGCAGTATATCATACACATGTAAACAGTATTCTTTATCAGATTAAATGTGCTTGTAGGCATTTAGTTTTTTCCCCCACCTAGTTTAGACAGAAAAACAGCTCAGTGAGGTAAAGATCAGTCAAGACGACTGCAAGCGCAGCGCAATGACGACTGACAAAAAATGTGGGTTTCGGATGAAAACAATGACAAATTCATATCGGAATGATGTGCTCCATATTAGATATGCGTTCAAGCAGTCCTCCAGGCCTCCGAATAACTTTAATATGCAAGTATAAAATATTAGACTAAGTTTAAGAAGCTCCATGTACTTCAGGTTGACGTGTTCGGAGCTGCCTGTGCTCCCTGCAGCATAATGAGATCCCTCCATGAAAGTGTTGCAATACCAGCCTGTGCTCCCTACGAGAGAGCTTCCTGTCTGGGTTGTACCCCTGCCCTGATAAACACTAGCATTTTCTACAGTAGGAGGGTCAGAAGTTCAAACCCCAGGTTTTAACGGTTAAGGCTGCGATGTGAACTCCTGACCTCCCAATGTGAAGGGAGGTCAGGCACTTCAGTGCAGAGCTGCCTGAATTTACAACTGCATGCGGACTCCATGCAAGCACAGCAGAAAGCACCTGATAGAATCTCCTTCAGGGAGGGGGAGGGGCTCCAGTCTCTTTGTACTTTCAGTCACAGCCGGCCCGCGCCATAAATCATGTTAATTAGTTGACTGATAAAATAAATCTTGAAAAGTCAAGGCAGATCCTGTTTCCTGTGCTGCAGTTTAGCCTGCTCTGCATTATTTGTCATCTGCGAGTCACTGTTTAACCTAGCCATTTGTAGCAGGCGGTTTTTGCCCAGGATCTGGACGAGCCGGTGGGACTGAGAGGAGCTGACAGGTAGCTTAAGCTCATCCATCTTTCCCTGGGTGGTCTGCGCAGCCTGCTGTCGTAAAAGAGCCCAAACACAGATTTGATCAGCGGGGGGCAGGGTTCACATGCAGATGCTACACTTCACTAACGTACAATGTTAAATAATCATTTGCCGCGAAAATTTCCTCCAGTAAAAACGCTGTAACTTCTCAAATGTCAATGAATTCAACACAAAGTGCGAGATGATGATTTTCTTCTGGCTAATGACTTTGTAATAAAAGTATAACAGCTCAAATATTTCCTTTAAGTGGCTTTTACTAATAACTTAAAGCTATGTACGCAGATTTTTAGTCATACACATCAAGGTTATTAACAGTATAACTTATGAAATAATTTAAATGTTAACTAAAATAAACCTAAACTACTAAAATATAATAAAATAAAAAATAAAAAAAAGAAGAAAATGAACAGAAACAAAAAAACTATATAAAAAAAAAAAAAACACTAAGAATTTTTTTTTTTTAAATGTGATTCAAGTAATCTTTCAGGCCTGACTATACTGTTAGTGTAATAAGTGGCCAAAAAACACTTATTTATATGAATACATTTATATTTTACTATTTATTATTATTATTTTACTTTTACTTATATATAAAGTATGTAATACAGATATAGATAGAGACCATTTTCAAAACTAATAACCCTCGAACACACAAATGCTCAATGCTGTTACCAGCAACATGAGGCAGTTGAAAAATAAGTAAGCAGTTTACCAACAAGATGGAAGACTTCATGGGCAATTGTGACCAATTTTCAAAGCACATGAAATGTGAATGGCAGGAAAGGACATCACTGAAGCCTCTCGATTCTTTTAAAGTGGCCACAAGGATGTGAAATTTTCTCAGCTACAGTCCCCCTTGCCAAAGACTTGAGGTCGTTTGCACACAATAACACTCTGTTGAGAAGTACACTGCCTTGTTGGTAATTACAGCTATTTTGCCAGAGTGTTTTGTGTTTTGCGTTGCTTGTTCCATCTCAGAGGCTAACAACCCTTCATTATTCATGGTTTGACTCGCATCTCACTGAAGCAAATTACACAGGGGAGTGACAGCTTTCAGAACAGAGCGGTCTCGTCCTATTCCCTTCAGAGTGGCACTAAATCATAGAGATGAGACTTTAACTTCCGACCTCTCACCTGTTAACCCTTCGAAGGGGTTATTTCTGCCTATGGGCCACGATCTGGACAAAACCAGCCCTGACATAACACACATATGCTCAAACTTACCTTGACAATCTGGGGATTGACATGATCTTAAAATGCATTATACCCAATGCAACCAAAAGACAGAAAGCTTAAGATGCCAGTAATAAACACACACACACACACACACACCCACACACACACACACTACTGTTCAAAAGTTTGGGATCAGTAGAGACAAGAGACTTGTTTTTTAAAGAAGTCTCTTATGCTCATAAAGGCTGCATTTATTTGATCAAAAATACAGAAAAAACAGTAATCTTGCTAAATGTTATTACAATATAAAATAATGGTTTCTATTTTAATATCCTTTAAAATATTTATTTCTGTGACGCAAAACTGAATTTTCATTACCCATTACTCCAGTATAAAGTGTCACATGATCCTTAAGAAACCATTCTAATATGCCGATTTATTATTAGAATTATCAATGTTGGCAACAGTTGTACTGCCAAATATATTTTTATATATATTAAAATATATTACCCGTGATACTTTTTTCAGGATTCTTTGATGAATAAAAACTTAAAAAGAACAGCATTTATCCAAAATATAAATCTTTTCTAACAATATAAATCTTTGCCATGACTTCTTATCAATTTAACACATTCTAGCTGAATACAAGTTTTAATTTCTTTCAAAAAAAGAAAGAAAATTTACTGACCCCAAACTTGTGAACGGTAGTGTATACTATCAAGTCCAATCAGTATAATCAAATACAGCTGGACTCAAATGAAGGTGTAGAATCATCTCAAGGATGATCAGAAGAAATGGACAGCCCCTGAGTTAAATATATGAGTGTCACAGCAAAGGGTCTGAATACTTAGGACCATGTGATATTTCAGTTTTTCTTTTTTAATAAATCTGCAAAAATGTCAACAATTCTGTGTTTTTCTGTCAATATGGGGTGCTGTGTGTACATTAATGAGGAAAAAAAATTTACTTAAATGATTTTAGCAAATGGCTGCAATATAACAGAGTGAAAAATGTAAGGGGGTCTGAATACTTTCCGTACCCACTGTATACACACATGCAGTACATACTATATATATATATATATAGAGAGAGAGATAGTTTTTTTTCCGGATGCAGTTGACAGTTGAATACTTTTGGCCCCACTCGCATTAGTGACGGATATTGAAAATAAACTCCATTTGTCATCTTATATGCACAGCCAAATTACAGGCCTTTTAACACTTCTCAAGACGCTATTGGCTGAGAGGCCAAGGGAACGCAAACACGAGACAAAAAGAAGGAAAAAGAGAGTGTCCTGCTCCTTTCAATGAGGTTTGGGTAGTTTCAATTGAGACTGTAGACTAGGACATCACAGGGCAAACATGAATGCAACAAGCTGAAATGAATAAGTGAGCTTCCTGTGATACAAACCCCATTGTCATCTAATAAATACAATGGCACAAGAATCCCTTATGTCTCATTACCAAAGTGGGT
This sequence comes from Sinocyclocheilus grahami, assembly GCF_001515645.1. NCBI lineage: Eukaryota > Metazoa > Chordata > Actinopteri > Cypriniformes > Cyprinidae > Sinocyclocheilus > Sinocyclocheilus grahami. The sequence continues at coordinate 664,006 of NW_015505296.1, read as the reverse complement.
GTTTTGTTTGTGAAATGACATCAAAGCAGTCTCGGAAGCTTGTGCCAACTTATGTTCTGTGTCACAAAACACACATGAATAAGAGTTTCAGAGGGGACAAACAAGTCTTTGTGGGGATGATGGCATTCAGATTGTGGGCAGGTGTGGGTACTTCAAAGCAGCCTGACTGGAAACCTTCAAAAACCTTCTCCAAAAGACCTGCAGAGTCTGACCTGATCAAAGGGTCACTGTGAACCAAGATAAAGGCAGGCAGGGCAAAGGAACAATGTAGGATCGAGAAAGGATGGCCACATCAAATCATAGAAATTGATTTTATAGTCCGATTGATGAGGAAGAGTGGATGCTGTTTGTACGTTGCATTCCCACCCGTTTCCACATTCTCACAGGCTGGGATTATCAAGATGAACCCATCTCACGCTAACTATTGATCCACTTCCTCACCTCACTTGGAAAAAGAAAGCCATGTCGATAAATCATCACAAAACAAATTCATTTCTCAATTGCGTTCACCGAGATAATGAGGTTGTATGTAATAACCAGGCCCAAACAGAAAGCAAAGCACTACCGATTTATACAGAATTTGAAAGCCTATCATTCACAAAATTAAATAATTTTGGCTTTTTTAAACTCTCAATATGAGCGTAGTACTAGTACTCTCAGCTCCATGTTGCAGAATTTTAGGATGCAGACTCCAAATGCAGACTCCATCTGGGACTGATCATAAATAGGAATTATGTGAATTATATGGCCCTCTCTCCGATCATCGGCTAGGTTTGGTTTGTGCAGTGCGCTAATAAAGCCGCTGGTGCATTTGCTTTTGTTCCCCTGCATTTCTTTCCCTGAGCAAGTGAACCGAAGCACAAAAGCCAAATTCAATTATTCTGGCAGCAGCGCTAATATCACCATCTAATGGTAGATAATACACAATATTCAAGAGTTTAATGTGTACAGTGTTTGTAAATGCTTCGGTAAAGGGCTGTACTTAATCATCCATTTCACACTCCTGGGAGTGCACTGAAATAACTAAGACGACCTTGGCTTAGCTCTGGCTCAACATGTTCATCAGGGAATGCCAAGACAAAATACATATACTTTTTGAAATAATAATAATAATGGGCTGTCAAATTGATTCATCCCGATTAAATCACATACAAAATAAAAGTTTGTGTTTACATAATATGTATAGCCTATATATTTATATATATATAAACACACATACATACACGTATATACTTAAGAAATATTTACATGCATATACATATTCATATTTATTTATATTATACATCAATATAAATATACACGTGTATAACTAAGACGATATTCATATAAATACATAATACACACTTATTATGTCAACATAAACCTTTATTATTATTATTATTATTAAAATAATCATAATTAATACATTTATAATTATTGCTTTTGTTGTTGTTAATAATAATAATAATAATCCAAATATATTGTATACAGGTCTTCTGCTATCCTCTACAAAAAAGTGTTCAAAATAATGTGATAATGTAACTTCATTGAACATGCATTATAGCATTATAGACTCAATCGGCAAAGGTAAAGCCTGAAAAACTCCCGTTTTTGATAAATATAGCTCTTAAGTGCACAATAACATTTGATATACAGCACTAGCCCACCTTTCTTGTCAAATGAGCTTTAAGTAAACCCTGCTAAGAGAAAAACATTATAATGAAATCAGCATATACTCCAAATATATAATCTCAGCACAGATGTTACAGTTTCCAATGCATCAGGGTTATTTATGACTTGCCATTATAAACGCTTGTATAATTTATGACGTTCAATTAATGCAATACCTTCCATGAGCTTTCAGTTTGTTTTTTGGCTATGTTTTTTCTGAGATCCGCTGATACGCACATGCCAAAAATATGCAGCAACGTCATTTAGGCTGTTAGAGCAGACTTGAGACTGATTTATGGACACGAATTAAAAAGAATGAAAAATTTATGACTGCAATTTGTGGGCTGCCATAAAACTATTACAGAACTTTGGAGTTGCATTCAGCTCTTTTGTCTCAAAGCGAAGCAAGATGACTTAATCTTATAAAAATATGAAGAAAAAAAAAAATTTGTTCAGAAGTAAATAACAGCAAAACTATAATCAAGCATACAGAAAAATATATATTATTTAGTGGAAACTGTAACCAATGTGGCTGTTCAAGGAGTCAACACCCTGTTTTCACAGTCACGTGCTTGTGCATAAAACTATATGTCTTCCACGGCTACACTAACTGAGCTCCATGGCATGATTGAATGAAAGTCTATCCTTGACTGACAAATTATATATTAAGCTTTCGTCTGGTGGGGGGAAGCCAGGCATGTCAGTTACCTGCTACAGAAGAAGCTCCACTTGTCAATCTACGGTGCGCCTGGCTAAACAAGATCTGAAATGTTAAAGCCCTCCTGCATCAGAGCTTCACACTGAGCTATGTGACTATACATCCAAGCCATGACAGACATGAATCACTGCCAGCAATAAATGCCTGAATATCACATCTGGAGGTGAAACCAATTTGTTAAGTCCAGGAATACTTGGGTGGATATGACGAAAGAATATGTGGCTTACTTGAGCATTCTGGTTGGGTTGGTCAACGTAATTATGTTTTTAATGATACGTTTTGATAAATATTTTTATACAAAATATTTATATATGTAAATATATATTTAAAACTCTACAAATTCTAGTTATATATGGTAACACTTTATTTTAAGGACCAATTCCCACTACTAACTAGATGCTTATTAGCATGCATAATGGCGGTTTATTAGTACTTATAAAGCACATATTAATGCCTTATTCTGCATGACCATATTCTGGATCCCTTAATCCTACCCCATACCAAAACTTAAACTCTTATGGAAAACTCTTAGTTAATAGTGAATGTGTGCTCCCTATTCTAAAGTGTTACCTATATGTACACCTGTATACAGAGACTGTATTAAGACTGTAAGGAGCCCCTGGGCTTTATCTCTTGAGGGGGTCTTCATCCGCGAGAACTACAGCCTACATTCACGCAAGTTGTCAGCCTTTTATTTTGCAGTAACTGCCATTAATGCACTAAATGCCATTAAGAAAACATCCAAATCTATAGGCGTGTCATAAAATAAACTAAATATTATGAACTACACATATGCACATAGTCCAACATATTTTACACAGTTATACATCTAAAAATGTGTAGCATTAAATTGCACGTGTTAGCATTGGTTAAATGCATTCGGAACTAACATTAAATGAGGAACAGAGTAGGAAGGTATGTGAAGGTGCACCTTTACAAAATGGTCTGTGCACTTTGATTTACGCCTTCACAAATAAGTATTCCTGCTTGTGGATCTTTCTATCAGGCTGGTAAGTTCATTCACATTTTCATCAATCTTACCCTATACATGCAATTTTGAAATCACTAATTTACCTTAATAATAGTGAAATAATTTCCTAACATTAACCAAGAGAAATACATTTTGTAAAATATTATTGTAAAATATTGTTAATCACGGCAGTTATTCTAGACAGCTAATGCAATAACTGGGCTAATAAGTGTTCATCATCAAAGTTGCATTTTTTTTTATTAAAATTTGCACCGGCTTGATAATAAGGACTGCCTGATGGCTCCGGACATTTGACGAATTTGTCACTCCTGACCAAAGTTTATTATTTGCACGTTTTAAGCCTTGCCAATTTAAACGTTCAATAGAGTTTAAATTATTCAAGTGCAAAAAAGACGTGAAAGAACTCAATTCAGAACTAGTACGCACAGAGCCGCGTCTCTGACAACATATGAACACCAAATTGAGTTCTCTTTTGCATCTTCTTGTGCTTGAACGGACAAACACACTTTGTGAACATTCAAATGATTTTAAAGCATTCAAGCACAAGAAGACACGAATAACAACTCTATTCAGTGTGTTCCGTGCACACAGCGCGCACACAGAGAGCCGAACATCAAACTGAGTTTCTTTCCACGTGAACATGGCACGTGACAAATACATACAAAAGAATGCCAAAATACCCATCTTGGCAAGTAACCTCAAAAATAGTCAGTTATTAAGAGATCGTAAACAGTTGAGCTGGAAATCTGATGTGTATAACTATTTTGGTAAGTAATTTATATTTTTTAAATAGTAAAAATACTGCCATTATTTACTCACTCATGTTGTTTAAAAAAAAACGTGCCGGTTTTTTTTTCCCTTTGGAAAACAAAATCCATTTCACAACTTTAATAAATGTAACATTTTATTTTATTTAAAATAAACATTTAAAAAAAATATTATTATTATTATTATTATTATTTCACAAATAATTTTCCCCTCTACCCCTCTAACAAAAAGTTCACATTTGCTAACACATAGGGTGACAGTCCTATTTGGTTCACTTTAAAACCGTTTTTCTTTTTTGCACACATGCGAGTGACTGGCCCAGCCAAGGAGTCATTAATAAAGATATGGCCAAACACTGGCACAGGTCTGGGCTTCTGAATGCGGCTGTATGGTGCCTCTATGTGCCTGGGAATGAGTGCAGTCATCTCCTTGGCTCGGCTGGCGTTGATTGTGTATGATTAATGGTTTAAAGGAACAGGGAGAGAAAGGTCAACTTCTGGGTTGAAGTCAGAGCAGCTACATAGGGAGTAATTAAGACATTTGTGTAAGCATGATTAATAAGCCTGAGCTGACACTGTGTACTGTAAACAAGAGGCAGCCAGATGGTTTGCCACATACTGCATCTTACACAGAGATGGAGGACCACCTAAATGAGAGCATGCCGTGTAGCGCCCCAGCTCGAACCTCCTGGTTTCATATGACCACGCACTTCAAGAAGTCAACCTCCGAGCCGTCGGTGAGTGGAATTTACGGGTCATGAGGGACAGAGGGACAACAAATGTCAAAGCAAGAAATGTTTCATGTCTTAGTGTGGTGGCATCTGTAGCTACCTAGCATTTGACATTAGACGACACTTCAGCAAATTAGCATTGCAGTGAGGATTGACCCATCAGTTCTCATCCATCTGCTGACCTTCTATCCAAGATTTTGCTCATGTAGGTTGCATAAAGCACTCTTTCTCTCTCCATCATCTCTCCTGCAGTCTTTCAGCCATGTGACCAGCAATACAGAGGGATTAGCTCCCGCATGTAGAGATAAAGACTGGGAGACAGGTGTCAAAACGCTCCAGCAAGCAAAGCTAACGACCGCTAATCAGCTCTGTTGTTCTCTTGCAATCCACGTCCAATTCACAAGTTTCATCCCACATGAAACACAATTATGGTGGGTTTGAAGTTCAGTGTGCATTTACTCAACCGTCTCTTTGTGTAAATGTTAGTTCTTAAGAGAAAAAGGGCTGAGATTTAGTCATGAGACAGAAACAGAGCTCCTTGTCGGTCTGCGTGTGTTGATAAAAAACAGTGATGAGCTTAATCACACAGGATCACAGCTCCAGAACACAGGACGTGGAAGTCCTGCTTGTAGAAATAGGACCTTTGAGCTGGATTTCTCAACGGGAGCTTAAGAATATTGTGAAATGCTAAAGGTTGAGTTTTTTGTAGAGAGGTGTGAGTGCCCAAAACCCCTTTAAAACAACCAAAACAGACCAGCCTAACTACATTTGGCCAGACTGGGAGTGCAACTATCAACCATGTCTAAATCGTTAAAACAATAAGTTATACTATAGTATTACTAACCAATAATACCACCATTACAATTGAAACGGAGACTAAAGGTGCAGTCACATTAGTAACATTTTGATTATAAAAAAAGGTTCATCGTCTATCGTCAACAGTGTAGTAAAGTATAAAGCACAGCTCGCACAGAAGTCACTTTCAAATCTAGCAACTTTCTGGTGGTCAATGCAGTAAATCCATATAACCAACTTGAACCAGTTTCGAAAAATGCGTGGGGGAAATCTTTCGCCCTCATATGAAATGACTGGATTTTGCATGCAAAAATGCGATCAACATCAGTAAATGTAACCACACCTTTAAACAAACACCCAACCTGTCCCAATTATGCGATAGCACTAGTTTTTAATTGTATTAACTGAAAATGACATGAACAACACATTGTTTTTGGCACTAAATCATCAGCAGTAGCTTCGGCTGCTTCGGGCTGAATTATCAACTTGTTTGCTATGAGAGATTCTCTATCTGCGTTGACTTCATATTTGAAGTATTACATTTGTTCAGTTATTGCAAGCCACTGTGATAAGCATATCACATTTTGTATATTGAGAATATTTACATTTCCATACAATATGCAGTTTTGAGCGTCAAATAGGTTATTTTGTCTTAAGCAAAGATTCCACAAAACAAGACAATAATATCACATCCAATCAAAACACTTTATTTTTTGGTCTCTGTGAGATTTCACTCTGGACAGATACCCAGCATGACACGTCAAAAATACAAACCAAGCATCCTTCAAAATGTTTTGAGACACAACAATGTCGACAATTAGGGCTGGTTAGGACAAATAATCAGATTACGATGGAAGAGACATGATTTATCGCTTGACACTTTATCACGCCACGGTCAATTAAGATGGTGTGAGATGGCATGCCAAGATGATCCAGTTCAATCAGTACATAAGAAGTACAAGAAAAATAGGTGACAGTTTTTCATGCAGTAATGACACAACTGGCACTAAAGTGGCATACATACCCATGTTCCAGTTGAAGCTGTAAGATCCCGTTCTTCAAACCAGCTCCAGTAAGCCGTCACCCAACAGGAGACGCACCCTAGCTAAGCACAGATCTGGGGAAGAGGAGCACAGAGGCATGTGAGGAGTGACAAAGAACAGCTGGGTGAACTCGGGGCCGATATGTGCCCCACATCTCCCAGCAGGAGTCAGTGCAGAACAGGGGACTCGCACAGGCCTGGAGAGGGCATATGATGGGGGCTGCTACTACACATCGTGCCCCTTTTATACGGGACATCAAAATGGCCACTTTTACACTACATATACAAGCAGCACTCCTCCATTCTCATAACGCTGGTAATCTGTTCCCAGAACATGAAAGGATGAATTAGAAACAGGTGTTCGGTGCTGGATGTGTAAGCTTATTAAAAGCTTCACCAGCTAGAGATCACATACGCATGTGGGCTGATTCGGTCTGACATGCATTACATTTTTAATTTCAGAGATCTTTTTGTTGAATTAATTTTGTAAATGTCAAATTCATTACTCCCTTTCTTATCCACATTTATCTAGATTTATTTCCATGATCTAAGCAGAATTGAAAAGGACATAAATCAACAGAACCTATGATGGGAGGAAAAACAAATCCAGCTCCAGTTGGAAGCGTCAAAGTGTCTGTCTTCCCAGCACTCCCGGCTCTCGAATGAGCTTAACTTCACATTAATTGTAAGTGAGTTTAGACATCAGGGCAGTGCTGTTCCACACATCAACAAGCCTGAGCTGGAGTAGGTCTGACAGCCACCAAGCAGAAAGCTTTTGTCTTTATAAGGGCCGCGAGGAGGAAAAGAATGGGGCGGCTACAATGACACAAGCAGATAGGCTTCAGACGGCCTGAAATCCTAGCAAAATTCAAAGCAGAAAAACAAGGCAAAGGACCTTGCAGAGGTGCCAGGGTGCAAACAATCACACGCACCGTGGATCCTGGCCAGCGCCGGTAGGGTGGCATGTGTGCGCGATCCACATCCAGCTCGAGATAATTGTGCTAAAATGCTTTAGTTTCAGTTTGAACCTCTTGGATGCTGATTTGGAAAGAAAAAAAGGAACACTTACAAAGAACATTTATCAAAAGAGAAGGGCCGCTCAAGGAGCGTTTGGGGGCCATCACCCCGATGCTCCAGAGGATGATGAAAACCAGGGCTTTGCACTTCCTAATAAAAAGTCTGTGGTAATGTTGGCTGGGTGTCTCGTTTGGAAAACTGTTTGTCCTTTTGTCCTGTCTAAGTTTCTTAAACTGCTGTCAGCTCAATTGTTCTGCTGGAGCAAAATTATTATGCACCTGTCATCAGTGGAGAGGGGGGGCTGGAAAACTAAAATAATGAAATGTAAGCTGTAAACCATTTGACCCAGATGAGAGAGGGGAAAAAAATAACAACAAATTAAAAAAAATAGAAAAATTTCACTGGATGACAAAATATCTCTTACTCTGCATAGAAATGGGCCCAATTGATCAGTTTTGCATCGCATTCTTTCACGACTTCACCATGGTGAATTTCTCTCAGATGACCAAAACAATTAACCAGTTTATCCTGGGTAAATCCCTTTAGTATTAAGATAATATGAAGCACTTTTACATACTAGTATGATGTGCATGGTGCATATAAACTAAATACTGCAAATACACAAGAAATGTAAATATTTGACCTGATAATCCAATGCTAAATGGTGTAATGCGTCATTAAATCAAAATATTTGGTCACAGTTTGGGTCAATTTGATTTATGTATTGTGTATACTATTTTCACACACATTGGACTAAGAATGCACCAATATTAAAATTCTGCTCAATCCCAAGAATCCGTTAATTATTCTCATGGTAATCTAATCAACAGATATTCCAATTTTATACTGAAAAAAATATATATATAAATATAAGTGAAAATTGGCATTACATCCTTATAATGTATGAAAATGGATATTTTGACATTTGCAAGATTACATTTAGCAATGTTTAAATTATTGTTTTAAAAGATTAACTTTATGTAAGCATAAAGTTAGTATTTCCCGTAGCTCAGACTGTAGAGTATGGCACTAGCAACACTAACAAAGCAAGGAAAAAAATTGTCAATCAAACCCAAAACTAGCAAGTCATGGGTTCGGACCAAGCGGAAACCTTCCGGTCTCTCTCGTGAAACCAACACGGAAAAGACTAAAACTGCAATTCATCGACTGGCCGCTAGAGGCTGGTTCCAAAAGGGAGTCAGTCCCATAGACTCCCCATGTTAAAATGCCCAACTTTACAGCAGAAAAAAATGTTTACAGCCTGGTACAAAAAGTGGTTTTGGTCTATATAGCTAATGTTGCCCTTCATGACAACTGTGAGGGGGGTGACTTTTTTTATAACTCATCCGTTTAAATTATATTAAGCCTTAAAGTTCTGCATAATTAAGGGCGTGGCCACTTGAGTGACAGGTGGATTGCCGCTGCGGTCACCACCGTCGAGCTAGGTGGGCGTGGTTTCAGCAACCAGCTCCTGCCTCTTTGTCCATTTTCAATTATCTGGGAGTGACACGCTGCCAAGATGGCGACGGCCGGCTCCGCATCCTTTAGGCTTCAAAAACGCTCTTCGGAAACCTGGTGATGTCACAGACACTACGTCCATGTTTTTATAAAGTCCATGGTTCGGACATATCAGCCCATAACCGATATAGTATATTCCATAATCAATACACTACATTTTCATTGTAAGACAGACACCAGAGAGAAATTTTGCAATTGTGTATATAAATTGCTGATGAGTTTGGCTGATGAACTCCTACAGTCTGATAGTCAAACAAAAAATATGTTTTAAATTTACTGAGATATTTTCCCATGTTGAATTCATTGCACACTTGTGAACAAGAGGGAGCTCAATGACTCTGTCCATATTTAACGTACATTTGAGTGTTTCCAGGCCACTAAACTTAAAGGCAGAAAGAGATAGGAGTCAGTTTAATCACTATAATTTGTGGTAAAAGTGACACTGTAATAATCGTGTGATTTATGAGTCCATTCTGATCTATTTTTATAGGTAATCAACCTTAAAAGTGTAGCAGGAGTGTCTGAATTAAAAAAAGAGATTAATGCTGTTCCTTTACAAATTACTCTTCAGTGTCATTAAGGCCTTTTAATAATGATACCTTAAAAGTTCAGGGGCCCTAGATTAGGTAGAAGTCAAATAAAAGACTATGAATGACTACTGGAAGTTAAAGGAAAGCATGTTGTGGGCACTTTTAAATGCAACATTTATTTTCAAGAAATCCAAAAAAAGAAAAAAAAATTATATAATAATTCTTCGACTACTAGAATATGATCTTTAGGCCCTCATGGTTAAATATGTCAGTATTTGCTCACCTTCTTCACTGTAAAAAATTATTTTTCAAACTTGTAAATAAAGATTATTGGAGTACAATTTAAAAGAAAATATTACAAAAATCAGTCTTTCTACTTAATGTCATATTTAATTGTGTTAATGTTTTCCTTGCTATTTATTGGTAATTAAATAGGTTATTAAATTACCCCCCCCCCCATTGTTGTTGTTCTAAACCCTTATGTTCACATGCTGTTATTTTTTCCGCGGAGGACACGCACACAGAAAAGCTGTTGTAAATAATCTCAAAATAGATGTTATCAAAAGTAGCAGCATGCCGTTTCGGTTGGCAAATAATGACAATTTTCATTTTTTGGTGAACAATCACTTTAAGAACCACCTTTGCCTGAGAAACAACATTTAAAAAAACATTAACGGAAGTGAATAAAAGGCAGAATGTGCTGTTGTTGTGAGCAGCAGGGGTGGGGCCAGTCCAAAAGTGCTCATTCTGACTGCCTTTGTTGACATCCCAATGCTGCGACATCCTCCTGGCAAATGCTCGGCCATCGCTTTGATCTCTCAGGCTCCTAAATCAACTGCAGACAAAGTTCACACACAGGTCAGCGGAGTCATCTGACCATCCATTCCTGAAGAAGCCACTTCATGACAGTCATACCCCACTGCTGTCCCCCTATCATAAAAAGTTCACACAATGACAGACCAAACATGCACCTTTTCTCACTTCTCAGAGCATTCTTTACTAAACAACACACCCATGAATTTCCACAGAGAAACATCCCATGCAAACGCAGCCACAGGGGACATGTGATTACTGTTAGGTGTGTTATAGGAGCGTTATATGATTCCTAGCACCAAGTAATCTAGGGTAGATCTAACAAAAGTGAATTTATACATAACTTTCAGACACAACACAAAATGATTTCACAGCACTACAACAAAAGTCATAGCGAACAATGTAACGCAGCTAAACTAACACTTCCCCTCCCAACGTCATCCAACCCACATATTTCATCGGTGTTGTTGACATCGTACTCTTAATGTACAATAAAGCGGCAATTGTTAAAAATACAAAAAACGCATTGCTTTTAGTTGAAGTTCCTATGGGACCAATTGTTACAAAACAAAACCAGATCGCTTGTAATTCCAGTTCCTTTGGGATGTTTAGAGGCATCAAACACTGCACCATTCATGATGTAGCGTCCTTTATGGTTGAAGCAAAAGAAAAGATCCAATTAATAGAGCATATCAATCTGCTAACACTGTCACAACATATTCCTCTTGATTCATTACAGTGCAGGTCCTAGTCCTCCCTGGCAGCCCGTGTTGCCTAGTAATTACACTTCTTCCTTTGACAACCTGCATGATTGTTTTCCTAACAGTATATTACTTCGTTAGTACTTTCCAATGCTGGTTATTTTTAAACTGTCACTTTTGCCAGACTCATCCTGATTTGCACTCGTCTGTTTATCATAACAATCATTAATAACTGTCACTCGGTGTCATCAATATAACAGGCTCATTCCCTCATTAGCATGTCCCAGCGTTTGTTCTGCCGAGAGCCCGGGTATTTTCCACCAACAGGCCCAGCCAATTACTCTGCCGAAATGGAATCACATTAATCAAAACTTAATAAGGAGGCAAATTTAAAGATATCAGATTGCAGGAGACAGCACAAGTAATATGTCACTGTCAGGGGTGCTATGTAGGTATGCGTGGCTGACACTAAATATATCCCCTCGCACAGGCCACGTGAATTTTGACATTTCATATGATCTGACAACCATCAAAGAGAAAGTCCAGAGAGCGCTTTGAATGCCCCACTTCGGTTGTCTTGTCCCTCATTCTGGTAAGGACAGTGAAAAAGAGAGAGACTGTGGTCGTACAAAATAAGGCCTGAAACATAAATTAAATCTGTAATTTTGTTCATAACAAATGGTCAGTTTTAGCAACAAAAGGAGGCGTTTAACCTTTAGAAAAATGCTAATCATCAACCTCAGGAGGTCAAAATAAATATGCACTAAGCGGTTTTATTTTCCATGTATTTTTTTCAGTTTGTCTAAATGCTCTGATTTGACTTTCACACAATAAACTTTCAAATGAATTTGAAAATGTATTTTTTTTTTTTTAATAGAGATAAAACATTATCAAGGTTACAAATGTAGCCTAAATTTGCAGTTCTAGAAAAAAAAATTAATAATAAAAATTCCAACAAATAAGTAAATTAACAATACCTATATATATATATTAATATTTATATATGTGTGTGTGTGTGTATATATTTATACGTGTGTGTGCGCGTGTATATAAAAAAGCTAATAAAAATATATAATTTTCATTATCATTAATCTCTACATACACTAATATACTAACATTTCAAGTTGTATAAATTAACAATATAATGTATTATGAACAAATATGAATTAAAATGAATATGTTAATTACAAAAACATTTTTAAATGTTCATTGGTAAGTTCATGGGTACAGGCACTTATTGCATTAATGACCTGAACATTATTTTTTTATGTGTGTGTGTGTGTGTGTGTGTGTTTTCATTTATTATGTTTCTGGTAATTAAAGTTAGTCCATTATGAATTATTTACATTACAAAAAAATAATTTGACAGATCATTTGACAAATTATGATACTAATGTATGATTTTAATTGGATACAGTAAAGGAGGTAAAGAGCTCTGAGAATTTTTTTAAATAGACATTTTAAACAGACATTTAAACTTGTCTAGGTTCATTTTTAGGTATTATATGTGTTAGACATGCTATTATGTCTTGCAAAAAACAGTATATGCGATTTGTTCCTCTAATGCTTTATATAAAAGTAATGGGACACCAATGTATAGCCTATTCACATAAGAGAAGACACAATGCATGAGAAAGCAAGACAGCTAAGGAGAGAGACAGCCCTCTGAGGTGGGACTAACCAAAAAAATAGGGAGGGGGGGGGGCAGACATTTAAAACAATCTAGCTAGTTTAATTTTATGTTAGGCATTAGATATGTTAAACAAGCTATTATGTCTCACAAAAAACAGGACATACAATTTGTTCCTCTAATGCTTTACATAAAAGTAATGAGACACCAAAATATAGCCTATTCACACCAGAGAATAAGACAAAATGCATGAGAAAGCAAGACAGCTAAGGAGTGAGAGAGAGAGAGAGAGGCTGGGCAAGAGAACGAAAGGGGAGGGAAAGAAAAGGTTGAGCGTGTCTGTGAGAGCCAGCAGGCGGCAGTTCATCATGTCTGCCTTCACAGAGACGTTTTCTTTTACACTTTAAATGATGATACTCATCAATCACCGGCTGACAGCTGCATCAAGCCAGCTGCAAACATGCAAAGGCCAGCAGTCTGAAACATGCTGACGCCACCCATCGCTGCATAGAAAATAATCATTCAGCTCAGGCTCCACACTAGATTTATTTTCTCATATACGACCCTCTCTCTTCCTCTAGCCACTGTAAAATAAATACCATCCATTTCACTGGAACAATGTGCAGGGCGCTGGCGGGACATGCCGCTCGATTGGCACATGCAGAGTTAACGATTATGCGGCTGGCAAAAAGCTAAGATGACTAAACCTAATCAGGTAGGCCCGTGAGCCAGTGACGTTCCTCTTGCGAAAAGAGAACTCTGTGTCGCTGCAGTTCCACTGACATATACTGTGACTTTGGAAAATGCATCATGTATTTGAAACACTTTAGGTCAGAGCTGGTCTGCAAGCAAACGGATTAAATCTTAACGGGAAATGTATGCATAAATTTAATTACTTGAACTAACAAAAATCAGAATTTACAGACGCCTCATGATTTACACACCAGACGCAACTGGAATACCGATTACCGCTTGTCTGACACATCGAAACGTTGCTGAACAGTCGTAGTGAATGTGCTCGGATGCACTCGTGGCATTTAAACACAGCAAAACAGCCACAGTTTCCACCGTGCAATGAAGGCTATTAGCAGTAAAGGTTATTCATGCACTGCACACACACACACACACACACTGTCCCCAACTGTTTCCCGATTAATACCACCATCTTTCTATTTTGCAGAGAAGCGATTGCTCATTTTTTAAGGGGAGCTTGTGGAGCAGATGGATGCGAATTCAAAGTTTCCTGATCTTTAGCAGAAGTTATGGAGGGTTATCTTTGGCTGTATATCTCCGGGTTGGCAGGCCTCCCCTGGCGATGAAGGATTAAGCACCGCAGCTGTCTCTCCCTCCGAATGATGCAGTGCAGCACTCGCCAACACGACAGCATCACTTAATCTTAATGTCCGCTCCTCCAGCGCGGCCGCGCAGGACAAAGCCAATCAACATCACATGCCACGAGGATGGACCTACTGCTTGGCCCTGGAGTCTCTCACCCGCACCGACCGATTAATCAACTTCAGCCAGCCCAATCCCAGAGTTCACTTCTCTCACGGCACAGCTGAGCTCGCCACCGTGATGTATAGGACGGGGGGCTGGCGTGCTCCACAACACTTATCAGACTGCACATTATGCACGGCTTTGTATTGCTGAGAGAAAGGGATCGGGGGAGAAGAAAGAGGGGAAAAAAGTGGTATTGAATGCTTACACCTTATTTCTGTCACGGGCCACCTATTTGTTGTGTTTAAAGAGATATCGGACCAATAATGGCGAAAAAAAGCTGAAGGAGAGCTTGGGGTTTTGGAATAATGACTTGCGCTCATTTAGACAAATTGCATGTGTGGAGGACCATTACCGCAATTTAAATTCAATATAATAGCAGAGTATTAAAGGAGACAACATTTCCCCTGATCCCTGCATATTAACTTCTTACTCTCAAAACATCCAGGATAGCAGAGCGAGCGCTTTCTTAATTGTATCAGCTGAAGCAACAAACTGGAAGACGGTGGCCGTGTTGTTTTTATTCCTCTGCTTCGAGGCCCGAGGTAAATTCAAAAGAACACAAATCGCACTTGGTAATTCACCTAAAACAAATATGACAAGTATTAAATGCAAACAGCTGCAGAGGAAATGACTATATCCCTCAGAAAACCCAAGCAAATATCTTTGTGTACCCATCCATCCCCTTGAGTATGTTTACATCGTCACAGATGATCTGGTGCATGCTGGAATATATTACTTCCATAAGTTACCCTCAAATGAAGAGAGTGCTATTGCACCACAATGTTTCCTCCATTTCAGTCAAGATTAAGAACATTCAGGCATTCTCGGATCTGGAATGGCATGCAACATTAAAGATGTAGAGGAGCCTCCGGTGTCCTCTATGGAGGGTGCACCTGATTTAGTAGAACCAATTTAAAGCCGGAGGAATCCAACATTACCTTTGAAGACGCTACATAATGTCAGCAAACAAGCTATAAAACACTGTAATGGTGCCTTATATTTGGACATAAGTTTCTCGGAGCAGTAAACAAACCCTGATGCTAGGAGATGTGCATTATCATCACTATTTCCCAAATTTCCCAGCTTCACTTTTTCTTTTTTCCTTTTAAAAAAAAAAAAGCTGTTTTAAAAAAACAAATGCCCATTGCATTTCAATGCATTTAAGTTGAGACTCATTCAAGTGAATTAACTGGAAGCGTGACGACTGCAGAGTCTCAAATATTTATGTAATTTATAGAGCATGAACAACATGCAGGATTTCTGATGTATGTTTTTTAGAATTTAATGCTAATTCAACTAACAGTGGAACACTTATGCATCTGTCATTTTTCATCTGCATACGTCTAGTAGAAGGTTACATAATTTATCCGTTGCAATATGATATCCACAGAACAGCACTGGTCATTTACGCATAGCTAGGTTGTTTTTGCAGTGGTAATTGCTTTTGGCAACAATGCAATCTGCTGCTAAAACAGCAGCAATAACTTATTTAATATTGTTAACTTTGGCTCCAGGAGTACTCAGACTTGCAGTATCTGATCCTTGACCAACTGCAGTGAAATGGTTTCCATTCACAAACACCTAAGTATGTTCCACAAAGGGCTTTGGACCTAAAACAAAACCAACTAAAGAGTATCTAATCCCGCAGAAATCTGCCCAACGAGAAGGTCTTAACGTAGGTCATTTCCTCACAACTGAACTGTGGGGTCTCATTAGTAACAAAATCATCGGTATGGCGACGCAAGCTCTCCTTGAGTTAGTTGGCCGAGGACACTTACATCCTGCCTCTAAATGAGACATGTCATCCCTGTAACCTCCGTACGAAGTGTGGATTTTGTCTACATTCCAGCACTTGGCTGATTGCTGTGTCATTACAGCTTTAAATGTTTCAAACCATCTGTGGCCAGCATAAAATATGCTTTATCCAGTCCAGTCCAGCATTGAGTTCATATCATAAAAGAATCAACATAATTGCCAATTACAGGACCCTAATTTGGCTGTAAAACTGGGAGAGGCCAAGAGGACAGGGATGGCAGAAAGAGGTGGAATATTAAGCCATGGCAGCTGGCAGTGCCCCCATACACACATTCCCAGGCATATGGAGCTAGGACATTAAAAGAAGAGGATGATGTTTTGCATACATATTTTTGCTTCAGAGGTAACCTTGAACAAAGCAGCATTTTAACAAAAACAAAAACCACAAATCCAAACCTAACATTTTTATGCTTTTCAGCATATTAAATTATTAGGGATTTTCATTTCATATTTTCCAATTATTCTGTGATGGTCCTATGCAGAAAGAGACATTCTTCATAAACATTCTTTGCCAATCTTTAAAGAATCCATGATGTCCAGCCAAGATTTCCATTTCCTGCAGCAGCAAAGCATGCCCATAACAAGACTGGCCCACATGCTTGACCCTGGAGAAGGAGGTGTTCTTCTGCTCATAAGCTTTTTTGCACCAGTCATACCATTGATCCAATGGTCCAAAAAGTTCCAGTTTTGTTACAACACTCCATAAAATGTTTTTCCAGAACTCCACAGGTCTATCTAGATTAACTATATCCATGTGGCATTTTAGGTTCTTCTTGGTCAAAAGTGGCATTCACCAAAGTGTCCTGACGAGAAGGCCATGCTTGTCTAGTTCTTATTATACTCTGCACTGAAATGTTTTTTTCCTTCTTTCATCAGGCCCTCTTGCAAGTCTTTGGCAGTAAATAGTGGGTTTTTCCTCAGTTGCTCTGATTAAACATATTATTCCCCTTGGTGATCTTCTGCTTTTTCATCAACACCCTCAAAAGTTTGGTACAACAAATTCTTAACTTATGAATAAGGCTGCCAGCTGTGACTCTAGGAACCTTCAGCTGTCTTGAAAATCTTCTTGCAGCCATAGACTTTCTAATGTAATAAAACAATTTTTTCTCTGTAGCCTTTGTGAGAGCTCTTTTGACTCTGCCATATTTGCTACTCAACTTTAGCACATGCATGGGCTAAATCTATATGTGTAACAGCTCAAGCTAATTAAGTCTCGTTACACAGTCTCTAAAGGCTTAACCGTGTTTTAACACATATCCTACCGCACAAATAAGTGACTTAAAAACAGCAATGTTGAAAAGATGTCGATAATTAATGACAGCTATATTAAAAAAAGATAGATGCAATTAAATTGCAACAGACGCAAAAAAAAAAAAAAAAAATTCAACTTCTAAAATTACAATTGCAAAATTAAATTACAAAAAAAAAAACTGATTAAAATTGTTCATATACATGCATATAGAAGGAAATCCAGTTAATTACATTTCAAAAAACAATTAACATTCTAAAAATGATTTTCTCTTTGCTCTTGAATACGTCACAAACCTAAAGAAGATTATTTATAACAAATAAAACATAGGTCTTGTTATATAAATCGTGAAGTAAAAAACAAATTTGTTTAGAATGTCATGTTCTGTATTTTCACACTTTTCCATGTTTCTTCATTACTCTCACATGTAAACAATGTGAAACTAGGGATGCACCGAATGTTCGGTAACCGAAATTATTCAGCCGAAAATAGCAAAAAAAGCTCTTTCGGTGTTCGGCCGAATAAGTGAAAAAGACAGAATAAACTGTACCGAACAATGACGTGACGCGATCAAATAGCAACCAGCGTAGAGTGAGAGGTGCAATGCAACAAACACGTCAGCAGTGTGGAAGCATTTAAAACTGTCTGAGAAAGATGCAAAAATCAATACAAGCACCGACAGTGAGAGACTGTTTAGGACTGCATCACATGTCTTTCGATGAGAAGAGGAAGGGGTGATTGTTGCTGGTTACTGTATGATGACTGAAATCGCAAAATGGCCTTAAACAATTAGTAAATAAACTGCAGAACGTCATGTTTTCTAATACACGCACGCATTGCATTCTGAACATTCTGATTCTTTACATGAACATGAACTCGCGGTGCTATCTGCTCGTTAGCCAGGGTTCAAAGTCCAAACCGCGAGGGCGCTGTAACAGTGTACTCAGTTGCTCGGTCACATTATTATGTTTTTTTTTTTTTACAAGGCACGTGACAGTGCGATACGTGCGGCTTACTCGTAATGACTCATTTATAAATCTGCTATTGTCTTCCTGCACGTTTCCGCCAAAATAAAAGTTGAGAAAAAGCAATAACTCCATAAACAATCATAAATGTTATTGTAATTTTACTGTTGTTCTGTAAAATAAAATAAAAAGACAATAATAGTATAACAAGTATAACAATAATAATTTCAACAGCTCTGTTAATACATTTATTATTACATTCACACAGTGTTCAAACTGGGATCTGTAATATTTTCTAATGTTTTAAAAAAAAGGCTCTTCTGCTCAGCAAGGCTGCTTTTAATTGTACAGTTAAAAATACATGCCTGATTCAAGAAGGGGATCTGATGGCCAAAAAATTATTTTACTAACTTATTAATTTTAAAGTTAAATTGTGCTTTGTTGGTGGTATAATGTCTGCTAGAATGTTAAAAAATGTTCAGTGTTAAATACTTTTAAATTGTTGTTTTGTACTAGATTTTTTCTTTGAAAAGCAAGACAAAACAGTAAAAAGCACATTTTGGCCATTTAATTAGTGCAGTGGTGAAAAAAATTTGACAAAATACATGGGGAAAAATTCGAAAAGCCTTGTTCGATATTCGGCCCAGTATTTCATGTTGTTCCGTTTCGGCCAAGAATTTTAATTTTGGTGCATCCCTATATGTGAAACATTCCTAATAACTAATAAAAAATACTGCAGTTAAAAAAATAAAAATAAATACATTTTCTACTATAGTATACACTACACTGCTGTATTACTAATTCTAAGATCATCAATAGCCGTTCCTTCAGTCCACTTCGGCAGGACCACGGGGCTGTCCGGTAATGATTTGTTCATGGAGTGAGTCTCTCTCAGTGATTACTTTATTAAAGCACCGCCCATTGGCGGCATAATGCCAGCGCCCGCCTGAGACCCCGCTAACACAGACATCATCACCAATTCGCAGCACATGATAAAGGCCTGTCACATCCACAGCATTATTAATTAACAGCACGCTGAGGTGAAATTCAATCAGGCCGGGCCGTACGCATCTCCTTAACAGGTTATGCAAATCCCACTCATTCTGCCAGTGACCATGTACGAGAAGGCAGTGCGAGACTCTACTCACACTTATTACTGTAATAAGAGGCCCGATAACATCGGAGAGGGTGGGGGTGGCCGACATAATGCCCGTTTAATTAGAATTAGACGTATGGCTTAAGGAAGAAGGGAGAAGATAGCTAAGACCATAATGACTCGAGAGAAAAATAAAAGGGTGAGGAGACACAATGAGATCATTTCACTACTTGAGGATTAATATTAAAAGAGTACTCCGTCGCTTCATATAAATCACTCAAATATGGGTGTGCGGCTCACCGTATTCACGTCTCAAAGACTAAATATCCACTCATAACATATTCCTTACAGATAATGTCATGCTCAAACTCCATTAGCAGGAAATTACTTTTTTGGTTAAAGAAGATATAAGGCGAACTTGTAACAATACTTCTTTGGCCCGCTAATGGCGGTCGTTTCGTAGACTTGGTCCTTCAATATGTGCGGATCTAAAAGGCGAGATCTTTGGTCATTTTAATCGTCAAAAGTTGAGGACAAACATTATGGGCTGCCTGAACGGTTTTATTATGGCACTATGAGAAAGGCCACATTTTACTGCCGATACGGAGCAACATGATGCTAGTGCGATATATCATGGTAAATGTACACTTGCATGAAATCATACATGTGGACGCCTAATGGCTTCAAAATCTCCCTCTGAAACACATGCATTTTTCATGCCGCTATAAAAGCATTGTCAGAGGAGCTGCATCGGCCTGCAGACGCTAATTGATCTGGCCCTTTATGAGTGTGAAACAACAGGAGCAATGCTACAAAACTGTCATCTCAGCCTCTTTCCCCTAATGCAGCCATAAATCCAGGCGCCGTCTAGCAGTCAGATGTTTTCATTACCCCATATCAGTTTTATGGAATTACTGACATCTGCATGATTCAGTAATTGTGGGTCTCTATGAAGTGGAAGCTGCAATTTTGCTCTCTATATTTGCTATCTCTATGTTCCCGATCAATTCCCAGTCCCCTGGGCAGGGCAGAGGGATGCAATATTGGAAAACTCAGAGTGGGGATAGATTGCAACGGTTATCAGTTGACGGAGACAAACAGCTTAATCCTGGCCCAAATCCGTGCGGCTGGTGCAGATTGTTTATTTTTTACAAAAATGTAAATTGTGTTGTCAAAATCAGTCATCTTCATTCATGTAGCCTAACAAGAGCCACTTTAAGCGTGCCGGGAACGAGTGCTGATCTGGCCTTTATAAACCCTCCGGGACAGAAACGCCATAGTCTGTGGATGGTGATAAAATATAACATAGCTTTTTATAAATGAACTTCTACCTGAGCTATTGCTGAACCAAGACTTTTCCAATTATTAAAATCAAATTTAAAAGCATTTTTGGAGAGAAAAACAAATATATAATAAAAGTATTCAATTAAGTTGAGGAAAATATGACAGTGAACCCACAAATAGAAACATTAATGCATTCAAGCGGCATTTATATAGTTATTTCGATAATAAAATATAATAAAGTGTTTAAAACTAAGTGTAATATCTAATAGTATCTCTTTTCTGTCTATTACAGTGACTGCAAGGTAAACAAAACACCCCACCTACCCCAAAGAGAGAGGCATTTCTTCAGCCGTGCACAAATGAATACAGCTCAGCTCGCATTTGAAAAGCACCATGTCTTGATAATGATGGTGACTCACGGCCAGTTATAATTTCCCTGCGAAGGAATATTATGGTGAACGAGGTGGTCAGGTGTGGTAGTGTAGGTGGCAGTGGGACCGGGGCTGATGGGGCTTTAGTATATCTGTCAGTCTCAGTTTGGGAGGCCGAAAGGGAGGCTCAAGGGGACCAGTGTGCTATATATCTCTATTACATCTGATGGTCACTCCACTGGCCTGTTGTTTATTCTCATTAGCTCAGACAATGGGAACAATCTGGGGCACATATCTATCCCTACTGAAGTCAGTATTGTGTATGGTCCATTCTCTGAACTGTAGTCACATTATCCCTTCAAAATCTCTAATAGACTGTCTTAAATCTAAAGAGGTACATAAAGACAGTCTTCTGATTGGCTAAGCAATACCATCCCATGGCTGATACAAACCAGTTTTATTTTAGTATCATTGATATACTGTTATAGTTTTTGCTAATATTTTTAATTGGATTTCACATATAAATTATTAATAAATGTTTACTTCATATTAAACAAAATTGAGAAATGCATATAAACGTTATTTATATATATAAACATTATTTATATATATAAAGTTAATTTATTTCAGCTAGCCAGCATTACTCAATACTCGGTACTCATTCAATAAACATGTATTTTGTTTCAAGTAACAAAAGTTTTTGTCTATGGTTTTAGTTAATAATGATAACCCTTAAAGGGGTCATATGATGCTGCTAAAAAGAACATTATTTGGTGTAATGAAATGTGTTTATGTGGTTTAAGGTTCAAAAACCACATTATTTTCCACATACTGTACATTATTGTTTCTCCTCTATGCCCCGCCTTTCTGAAACACGTCGATTTTTACAAAGCTCATCTGTCTGAAAAGCAAGGTGTGCCGTGATTGGCCAGCTATCCAGTGCTTTGCGTTTGGCCGAATACCTCAAGCATTTGACGGAAATGTTACGCCCCTTACCATATTGTGATGCCCTGTCCGGCCGGAGCGTAACATAAAACTATGTCTGCATTTGAGATCGGAGAAAATGACAAACAAGTGCTTCGGCCTTGAGTGAGCGGAGGCCGGCTTGAGTGAGCAGAGGCAGGCGTGCTTGAGAATGGAGCGGCCGGCGGATTCGACGAAGGAGCTTCGTCCACAGTGAAAGCCGATCCGGCGATCCACAGCGCGAAGTTGA
>NW_015505296.1:631023-641588 GCF_001515645.1 Sinocyclocheilus grahami | reverse complement strand
CTGTTCGTTTGCAGCCTTTTGTGCAATTGTACATTGTAATATTGTGTTTATTTGATGTATATCTGATTTATCTCATATAGAATGCGTTTGGTTAAGTTAAAAGAGCGCTTCAGTTTACCGGTGATCATCTTTAGCTCAGCACACGCAGCTCAAACAGCAGTGCACAACATTAATAACTATGATTGGGAATGTTGTGTATATAACATTCTAATGAGAACATTATTATAATAAAACGTTGTGCATTCTTTGGGTTTAGTTGCTGTGTTTCAGCGCGTTGTTATGGGAAGAGCGCATCCACAACAGGATCACACATTCTGACTATAGCATGCAATAACTGCGTCATTTTGTACATATATAAGTTGTAATATTATGTTTATGTTGTATTAATATTAATCTCAGGATGCATTTCCTTGAGTTAAATAAGCTGCCAGCAAAACGCTTCAGTTTACCTTGTTCATTCAGCTCTTCAGCTTCAGCTTGAGCTGCAGCTCAATGGCTGCTATTTAAAACAGTGGCATTAATTTGTTACTTTTTCACAATCATTGATATATTATTAATAACAACAACCACTTGTATTTTTCTCTTATTATTTTCATCAACAATATGGTTTAGTAATTAAAATCATTTAATTATTGTCCGTGCAGAGGCTATTCTGTTTTATTGATCTGTGGCGCATTCATTTTGATTCTTTACACGTGTAATGATGTCCAGTGACTTGTTTGCATTATTTATGCATAATTTTATTTATTTGTAAGACTTTTTTATGACTAAATTTGGTAATGGGAGAATAAAAATATTTTTAAAACGTACACCGTTCAAACTAGGCTGCTTATGTTGAAGTGTTTGGGATGTGGCTTTTAATGATGAGACTTTTTTTGTAATCAGGCTCTCAAAAAGTATATAACAATTTGGATATAGATTTATCGGCCAACATATCGGTTATCGACTTTCAAAAATAAAGAATAATCGGTTATCGGTATCGGCCAAAACTTTCATATCGGTGGATCCCTAATTTCCTCAGCGACCAGCACGGATCAGCTCAAGGCATGATGAAGCAGATATCATCCTCTTTTGGAAGGCCAAACAAAGTAGTTTCGCTTCCACAACGAAACACAGCGCCTTTCACGACATGGCGGCAGCGGCAACAACAATACTACAGCGAGAATAAAAGTTACGCCTTCTTTCTTTGCGTGAACATTTGGGCGGTATTATGCAAATCTTCCCACATCGTGACGTAGACATGTGGGGGCGTGTTAGAATGAGCCGTTTTAGGTAGGCGTGGCTGACTCTTAACTTTTATAAAGAATATCTCTTTGGATTTGAGACTTTAGTCTTTGCAACTTTGTAGATCTTCTTTATGCACCAAGAGCTTGTAACACTCCACCATATGACCCCTTTAAACAGAAAAACTGATGATCATTTTCATGTTATGACCAATAACCAATAAACAGCCAATATTAAAATTTTTCTATTTTGCAAAAAAAAAAAAAACGTTTGAAAATTCAAAAATTTAATATTTAGGCGCTACAACATTATAAATGCATAGTATGAAATGAGATTAGCTGAGGATTGCATGTAACAGTGTACTATACTATACTAAATAATTAGCATTTTTTAAGTTTAACATGTCAGACATGGGCAAAGATAAATGTAAAAATAAAAGTAATGAAAATAAACAAATAAATATACAAACAAACTAATTTATGCACACCAAAGTAGGAGTTTGTATGAAATGAAAAACTCAACTTTAAATGCGTATTTAGGACTACTAGCTAAGACCAACAGCGATCTTTCACTTTGGATGGAGACACCCTGCTTTATTATCAGTCTGAATCTATTTCTACATTCGAATTAGTGTCTGAAGCACAGTAAGAGAAGAAGAAAAAAAAGCCCCTGACAGAAAGGCAAAAGCGTGAGGCCTTTGCCGGTGTGGGCTACGAGAGAGAAAAGCAAGGCTTTTGATAGGCCGCTGCAGACAAGGCAGTTGAGAGAGAAGCTAATGGCCATGATTAATGACAAAGGGCCAGAGGAGAGCGGGGACACAGACGCTACATACATCATCCCTCCCCATCAGTCAGAGCACCTCCCTGGACCCTCTCTTTCTCACCGTCTCCCTCGCTCCCTCTCTCTCTCTCTGCCTTATCTCTGCCCACTCCCTCGCTCACAGCGCTCTCCCTCTCTCCCCCCATCTGAAAAGTAGAAAAACAAGTGACAAAGGGGTGATAAGGTGAACAAGAAAATGGCGTGTAAAATAAGCGAGAGACATTCTGAGGAAAGAGGAGAGAGAGAAAACAACGCACTGATTTCTGGCGACTTGACTCTTCCTCGGCTGAAGCCCCCATTCTCAAGGTCTTATCTGCCATATGGCTCCCCTGTTTAGATGATTTATTAGGTGCAGAAAAGCACTGATAAATTTTAGCTCATTCTGGCTGCGTAGGCAACCCACGGTGTCAGTAACGAAACTCAGGCCACTTTAATGAAAACTTTTAGTACCGAAGGGGTAACCATTTATTTATGAGTCACTATAATATTACACTGGCAAAAAATATATATCGCCCCTTCTCACGCACGCTACAAAAGGCGGCTTTGACTGCGAACGGCGGAGTGCAGATCATCTCCATATGTCAGTACCTCTCCTTCACCCTGCTCCTAACACATCAGCGCTGGATTTCTGCTTAATTGAAGCATTCAGCTGTTTACAACTCACACAAAAACAGCAAGAGTTTATTTACGACCAATTAAAGTTACCATTTTGAGTGAAGGCAAACCATTATGGATTTCAGCCTCTTTGATTCTAATTAGTTGGTGTATTCAGGTTTTGTTTTACACGGCTGATTTACAAGGGGGCCTTGCAAATAAATTTCCCATCAACAGCAGATGCTGGTTCCCAAATAAACACAATTCACAGAGGGAGCGATGGAAACAAACAATGTGATTACACCATTTTGCTTTGGCTTTACTCGCTTAATGGAATTATAGAGGAACAAATGGTACCACTGCAGATATTTTGATTTATTCGCATATCACCTCATTAAAATGCTTGTCTGTCATCGGACTGTGTTTCTCTGTCCATTAAAGAACTTGCCACAGACTGGGTGTCTGACTTTAATGGGCTGACTTTAACATTTCACTTTCAGGAGGCTTTCCCCCCCTTTTAAATAACCACATATTTCAGTCTGCATTCTTTCACTTTCACGCAAACGCACTTTCACAAACAAAACAACACAAAAGCAGCATGCAGATCATATTCTCCATTTTAATCTTTCACTGACATTAATGCAATATTCAAAGCTTGAACTACAAACTGCAAAGATTTAATCTGATCTCTAAGAAACAAACAAGTACTGATAGTCTTTTTTAATATAAAAACTAAGAAAACTGTGTATATGACATGAAGATAAGTAAATGGAAATGTATTTATTTTTTATGCATTTATTTAAAACTATGCCCTAAATTGCAGTCAACCATTCAAAGGATCATAACACATTACACATACATACATATATATATATATATATATATATATATATATATTATATACACACACAATATAATTTGTTTACCAAGACTGGATTTATTGGATAAAAAAAAAAAACAGTAATATTGTGAAATACCATAACGATTTCAAATAACCGTTTTCAATTTTAATATTAATATATAATGTAATCTCTTCCTGTGATGGAAAAGGTGCATTTTCAGCATCATTACCCCAGTCTTTAGTGTTACATGATCCTTTAGAAATCATCTAGAATGTTTGCTGCTCATCAATGTTGAAAACAGATGTGCTGCTAAATATTTTTGTGGAAACCATGATATATATATATATATTTTTTTTTTTATATATAAAAACACATGCCCCCCCCCCAATAAATAAATAAACAAAGAAACAGAAAGGTAATCTAATATATAACAGACAACTTTTATGTTGGTTTTGTTTAACATGAGCTTGACAGTCTGTGGACATAGGTATTAAACTACATAAAAATGAGTTAACGTTTATAATAATAACAAATAATAACATTTATGTGAACTAGACCTTAATCACATACAGGGCTGCCACATTTGTGATAACATCAATCTGCTACAACTATTGTGACTTGATAAACAAACTGAGTTCCAAGATCTAAAACATCCTTGTAGAGCAACACACTTTACTTAAGATGTGTAAATGACGTTCTTAACAATTAACAAGCATTAGCAAGTGAACGCAAGCTCAGCGTAAATCAAGGGATATTTGCAACTCAAAGCATTTAGACAATAAAGACTGGCCCTTTTAAATGGGTAAACTTCCTCAGATCAAAAAGGTCACTGTATATACATCAATGAGATCAAAACCATTGATGTCAGTTGCAAAATAAATGTAGCGCTGCATAACAACTGACTGAATACCTAAAACAACTGAATCCAAAACAAGAAGAAAAGAAAAAAACACAGTAGTACAGCCAGCAACAAAATGCTCTTTAACAGATAAATGTGTGAAAATGCCCCACAAATTTCTAACATGAGGCAGCTGAGGACAAAATAACACATCTCTTTATGTTCCGCACTGGCAGATTTTAACTTATTTGCGGCGCTCGCTCTTTGTAATTAATATTGCACAGGAGCCTGCATTGTCATTTTTCAAATCATTTCCCTGGAAATGTTCTACACCTCTTAATGGCCTTGCTAATGCTGTAGCTGTCATGTTTTGGACAGCTGCGCTTTTGCAAGACAAACTCGGGCTGCGTCATGCCCCTCTCTCAGCGGACACCTCCCGCTCAAAGGCACATGGGCCAGGCCGACCAGCTGCTCACGGCGATATGGAAATCTTTGATTAATTTTTCACCTCTTGGTACCGACTGTTGCTCAAGTGTCACCTTCCCACTCTGTCCCCAAACGGCACCTTTTTTTGACTCACTTCCACCGATGATAGATCAGTTAACCGCTTCCAAAAAAAAAGCGCAAGCTCAGCGTAAATCAAGGGATATTTGCAACTCAAAGCATTTAGACAATAAAGACTGGCCCTTTTAAATGGGTAAACTTCCTCAGATCAAAAAGGTCACTGTATATACATCAATGAGATCAAAACCATTGATGTCAGTTGCAAAATAAATGTAGCGCTGCATAACAACTGACTGAATACCTAAAACAACTGAATCCAAAACAAGAAGAAAAGAAAAAAACACAGTAGTACAGCCAGCAACAAAATGCTCTTTAACAGATAAATGTGTGAAAATGCCCCACAAATTTCTAACATGAGGCAGCTGAGGACAAAATAACACATCTCTTTATGTTCCGCACTGGCAGATTTTAACTTATTTGCGGCGCTCGCTCTTTGTAATTAATATTGCACAGGAGCCTGCATTGTCATTTTTCAAATCATTTCCCTGGAAATGTTCTACACCTCTTAATGGCCTTGCTAATGCTGTAGCTGTCATGTTTTGGACAGCTGCGCTTTTGCAAGACAAACTCGGGCTGCGTCATGCCCCTCTCTCAGCGGACACCTCCCGCTCAAAGGCACATGGGCCAGGCCGACCAGCTGCTCACGGCGATATGGAAATCTTTGATTAATTTTTCACCTCTTGGTACCGACTGTTGCTCAAGTGTCACCTTCCCACTCTGTCCCCAAACGGCACCTTTTTTTGACTCACTTCCACCGATGATAGATCAGTTAACCGCTTCCAAAAAAAAAGAAAAAAATCATAAGACTAATTAAAGCAAAGGCAACACAACCCAGATGTGTGTGCAGAGGAGAGGCTGGATGTTCGCCAACCTGCTCTTGCAGGGAAATCAAGGCCTCATCGCTCAAATTAGCCGGTTCTCAAACTAAATTCGGTGAACATTTGTGTCAGTTTTCTCAGACAACATTAGCAAAGGTGGTCCGGAGAGCTCTTTTTCCAAAGGAGCCACACAGTATAAAGTGCCTGTCATGTCAATAATCAGCTGAGGAGTCATCCGGGTGGATTTCAATCTATCAACAAAAAAACGTACATGGTAAAGGATCCTGTCGTTGACAGGACAAATTTTACTTGGCTTCTGTCCCCAAACGGCACCTTTTTTTGACTCACTTCCACCGATGATAGATCAGTTAACCGCTTCCAAAAAAAAAGAAAAAAATCATAAGACTAATTAAAGCAAAGGCAACACAACCCAGATGTGTGTGCAGAGGAGAGGCTGGATGTTCGCCAACCTGCTCTTGCAGGGAAATCAAGGCCTCATCGCTCAAATTAGCCGGTTCTCAAACTAAATTCGGTGAACATTTGTGTCAGTTTTCTCAGACAACATTAGCAAAGGTGGTCCGGAGAGCTCTTTTTCAAAGGAGCCACACAGTATAAAGTGCCTGTCATGTCAATAATCAGCTGAGGAGTCATCCGGGTGGATTTCAATCTATCAACAAAAAAACGTACATGGTAAAGGATCCTGTCGTTGACAGGACAAATTTTACTTGGCGGAACACTATAG
The DNA here is from genome assembly GCF_001515645.1 of Sinocyclocheilus grahami. NCBI lineage: Eukaryota > Metazoa > Chordata > Actinopteri > Cypriniformes > Cyprinidae > Sinocyclocheilus > Sinocyclocheilus grahami. The sequence goes on along the minus strand of NW_015505296.1, from coordinate 635,147 downwards.
TATTAATATTCACCGAAATGCTTGGCGCTGTCAAACAGCATCCTGAATGATTTAAGGCTTTCAAAACACTGACCCCAATCTGAGGCTCTTACTGTAAATCTGTAGCAAAAACATGCCACCGACAATTAATTCATATTAAATGTGACAAATGTTTCACACTGTGTTTATATTTGGGGGCAACGGGGTTCACCGTGTTACAAAGGTGAACTCAAAGAGGCCCTTTCATATATTACAGCTAACCTGACTGAAGTTTGACGTGAAAAAAACATCTGCCGAGCGACTGTTGTCAAGCGCGTGGTGGAAAACAAACTGAAGGGAAAATATCTGAAGTTTCACATTTCAGGTTACTGTCCCGATCACGTTTAGACAGAGAAACTGGAGCTTTTTTAGTCTTCTTCGTGGCTGGAGAGACACTTCCTGTCAGAGACTTTAGAGCTGTCCATCTCCCATACAGCCGGGCTTTGCCGCCCTCACCGAGGAACCTGGATCTCATGCTGGGACATCTGAACGAGGGAGACAGTCAGACCCATCAACACGACAGCATGACACCACTATCACACGTACACTCAAACAGGATGCTGCGCTGAAGCGTTCACGGCTCACCAATGAGACCCCGCAGAACTCAAGGACCTGGCATTCTCCTCTAAATGATTTCCTGACATTTAAAAGACAATAAGCAAGCAAGCTAGATTGGTGAAGGAGGCATGTCATTTTCGGCACGCTGTTGCTCAACATCAAGGAAAATCAATGGCGCCTCCACAGGGGCATGGAGAAGGAAGAATGGAGCTCAGTTTCAGGTCTGTTTGAACTCATTTTCTTTTATCTGCAGTTGCCCCTTCCATGTATCCCCCCTCCCTCCCTCAGACAGCCCCTCACAGCAGGCCTGACAGCTTGACACATTGACAGCTCACGGTGAATGACAACTGATTTGTACAAATTTCAAGCCTTATAAATCTACCTGTCACAACAAGAGCATAAAAGAGCTCGGACCCAGCAGGTAATTCGAAAGATAGACCGAACGAAAAGGAGAGAGAGAGCGAGAGAGATCCACTTTGACAGCACTGGATCAGTCCTCGGCTTCACCTCAAAAACACAAAAAAGGTAGAAAACTCCTGCCGTCTTCCTCTGGTTAAACTTCATACAAAAGCCCCACTTCCATTTTGTGGCCACCAGGCAGTCAATCCTCTCATTTAAAGATTTAAGAGGAAAAAAAGTTGGTCTAGCAGAGAATCGCTTTTGTTTTACACCGATATTAAAGGCAGTGCCACCTGCTACAAGCAGGATTACAGCAGCGTTTTCCCCAGCCTGTGCTCTTGCTGTGTAAATGAGCAGGCCCTTTTTTACGCCATTTAAACAATATCCCACACTGCACCGGGACTGCAGCTCCCCTCCAAGCTTTCATCTGTTCATAATGGCAGCCCCGGCAGGCAAGGCCTTCAGAAGCTGTAAATCCTCTCCGAGGGTGTATTTTTACTGCCAGAAATAAACTAGCAGGTAGAAAAATCAATAGGGAATGACAAACAGAAAACTGGTTAATAATTCTGCCTGAGTTGTCTCTGCCATTTGAGCGTCTGATGGCTCATTTGTGTTAGTCAATCGGTATGAGTTGGAGGCCGTTAAAATGATTGATATTAATGAGGATGCAGTCAGGATGACATCTGCATTCTAATTCATAACATCTGAATTTCACTTCTTGTTTGCGAAGATCTGAAGGCATCAGCTGCTATATGAGCTGCAAACTTAATTTAAAACAAACTGCAAACTGCAACCCATCATAATTGCATCAAGCAATACAATATTGAAACAAAATATTTATATAAGAAAGGAAATGTTTTTAAATGTAATGCTACACACACCAAAAAAATATTTTACAGTTAAATCCAATGTTAAAAAGGCCTCTTTATTTTATTAATTGATTTCTGGTCCCTAAATGTATAATGAACGAAACAATATTTATTTGCATTTACAATTCAAGCAACATAAACTGTATATAAAAAAGGTAAAATTAGTTTATTTCAATTTAAAAAAAATAGTAAATAAAAAAAGCTAGATGAGGCTTTTACCCCTTTGCTTGGGGTTAAACTCAACCAAGGGCAAAAAGCAGAGCTGTAATGATATAGGTTAGGGTTACTAGAGATATGGACAAATATTTGTCACGATATGCAAGAGCATTTATGCAATAATGAAGGAAAAAATTATTAACAATGGGGAAAACCTCAAAGAACTGAGGCAAATAATTTACACATGTATAATTAAAAGTTAATGAAAGACAATATATATGTACATACTAAAATATCCACTTCAGAATAATTTCCCTCTTAATTATGGAAAACAATGTTGCACTACAAACATTCAGCATTTTGCTCTTAAGCAAACCTAAGTGCATTTTTGACCGCATTTTTTGCCTCATTGGGTCTCTAGCCACAAATCAAGGTGATTTTAGACCAGTTACTGAAACTTAATTTGAATCACCACTTTAAATAAATAAATGTTAAACAATCTTTGTCATTATGTACATGCTAAGCAAAGCACTGTGGTAGTTTGTGTTATTTAGTGTATTGGGAGAATAAAAAGGGCCTTTTTACCCAGACCTAGTCTTCAGCACTCTCCTGTAAAACATAGCACAAGCCATATGTGGAAACCATGAGCAGAGGCGGACAGTAACTAAGTACATTTACTTGAGAATTGTACTTAAGTACACTTTTTAAGTATCGGTACTTTACTTGAGTATTATTTTTTCTGGGAACTTATGACTTTAACTTCACTACATTTGAAAGACAAATATTGTACTTTTCACTCCACTACATTTCTATCAAGGTCCTCGAAATAGAAAGTTGTTACTATGTGGCAGCTCTGAAAGTCAGTGGGAGACTTTTTTTGTCTCTAAAACGTGACTTTCTTTTTTTCAGACAGTTTATCAGTAATCACTCTTGGGGCTACATGAAGTGATTTCCCTGCATTTTTTGAACACTGACCAGTTGCAAATGCAACAATTCAATAATAAGAAGTTAATATTGTGGTATACATTACACAGAATATTGTTTGAGTTTGCTAAATTGTGTAAGTGAAAATATTACCTATAAAGCCACAAAAAAACTGTTGTGCATCTCCTAATTAAACACAATAGGTGTTGGACTTGAAGCAGCACTGCACAGACCGTTCTGTGTGTGACATTAAAGTACAGCGAGAGCGATTAGACAGCATTTTTTAAATGTTTGTTTTGATGTCAAATAAGTTGCTGTTTTGCTTTTTTGTTAAAGCAGTGCTGCTGTTGTAAAGTTATACAGCTACAGTTGTGTTGCTGGGTTTTATAGCAGGTTTGATTATTTATCTTCCTTATCACTCTGTATTTACAGGATTTCACTGTACTGTATTCAGTAGGTGTAATGTATTCTAAGTTGCTTCAGAAGTATTGCAAGTACTACGTACAACAATAAAACAGTGCACTGACAAAGGAAATTAACTTTTGGTACTTAAGTACTTTTAAAAGCAAGTACTTCTGTACTTTCACTTGAGTAAAAATATGTCTTTACAACTTTTACTTGTAATGGAGTAATATTTGACCAGCAGTATCTGTACTTTCACTCAAGTAATGGAGTTGAGTACTTTGTCCGCCTCTGACCACGAGTAACATCTACAATATAAATTAAACCATAAGACGATAGCTGATAGGATGAATCTCACTAACCCTGTTATTTGTGCTATTTGCAGAGTTGAGAACATAACCCAGACACTACAGACTGCAAACAAAGGCTCTTTTCTTTACGCTTTGCTATTTCAGATAACACATTTTTGTGCTTAGGAAAACAATGGCAAGATGAGAGCAGAGATAAACATGTTAGTGCATGCAAGTCATCTGCCTTCTATGAGATCCTGGCTTCATAAACAAGCTCCAGCACCAGCGTGTTCTCTCCATGACCCTTGACCTCTGAACTTTGGTAAACACAGAAACGCTCCCAGTGCACAATGATCTTGTTGCTACCATGTGTTTGGAGAACCAGCATTCCTCCCAGTGCAAAAAAATTATATATATATATATATATATATATATATATATATATATATATATACACACACACATATATATATATACACATACACACACACGTATGTGCGAGAAAAAT
>NW_015505296.1:617035-630936 GCF_001515645.1 Sinocyclocheilus grahami | reverse complement strand
CAAAAAAAAAATATATATATATATATATATATATATATATATATATATATATATATATATATACACACACACACACATACATACATGTACACATACATACACACGTATGTGCAGGAAAATGATATAAATATGGAGAAATGCATTGAGTATGTCGCTCTCTGAGGTACAACCTACTACACTGGTCATTATATATGGAAAAATCAATGGGAAAGCACACTTAAAACACTAAACCAACATAGCTAATAGCACTTATTAATAGACTAGTCAATACTTTAATTCTAATGCTATTCTTTGTGACATTAATACATTTGCAGAGGTTTAAAATGAAACTAACCCCTCAGTGAGGCTATTTAATGATCTAAGTCACATACTAGTATTTCAAAATCCTCTATTTTTGACCTACAACACTGTATCTGTGAGAACCACTGTCAATCAGAAGAGTGACCCCTCTTAAACGGTTCTTAAATCTCTCGGTGCAGAATTGGTGTGCTTATTTGATTAAGATTTAGCCCAGTGAATGCTCCCAGGATAGGTCTCTGCTCGGGCCAAAAAAGGAGGGTGGGAAGCCCAGGGATTAAGTGCGACGCTCCCACTAATGCAGTCAAACTGTCACCCAGATCAAAGGGCCCTGCAGGAGATCGACAGGAGTTTGGGCAGGTGTCCCCTCATATTCTAATGCCAAGACAAGTGCATGAACTCTAATCGGCAGAGAGACACATCCCTATTCTCTTCCCTCCTTATTAAACGTGGTGCAAGTGAACCACAGTGAATGACCACAGCTCACCTATCAAACCGATATGTTCGCTATCAAGCTCAATAAAAAATGAAGCAAATCCAAGGCAAGCTTTAGCTGATTTAGTCACACTCCCACTATCTATACATATAACTTGGAATGAAAAACATTCATTTTAGTGAGGCCTTTGTCCCAGTTGATCATTTATCAAGACGTCAGGAAAGCAAACAACTTATCGAAGCAATGTTATTGCAACTGTTATGGAGTACAATTAAGTAAAATGTCACTTTGCTTAAACAGGCCCATACCCCTTATTAACATTTAATTTAGCCTTTGCGGCACTCCGACTCCACGTTATTTTATACAGCTCAATGATACACTCCAGAAGGAAGTATTGAAAGGTTGCCAACTCCATTATGTTTATGCAACATTAAGCACATTTTCACCCTTCAGGAATATACATTCACACAGCTTCCTGTATAATTCTACACATTAATCGCTTTCATAAGTGACGCATTAGAAATGTAGGATGAGGCATGTGTCGACCTATCAAAATAACAAAATGCATGTGCAAATAGATTACGCAACACAATTAATGTTTAAAAATGGCTGATTGGAAAACAAGCACATATGAAATTCAATATAAAAGCAATTGGGTAAAACAGCTGCACCCAAGTAAGCAGCTTCTCAGAGGGAAATATTATTTTCTTACTGTAGTTTTTGGCAGGGTCCAAAATTAAAACACTAGCCAATGACAGTTTATTATGGTCCATAAATATTTTTTTACTAACCATGAAACTGTACTTTGCATGTTTACATAACTAAAAAAAAAAGTTCTTGCACCTGTGATAAAGAAATTGATCAGGGTTTGTTTTTTTATTATTATTTATTTTTTATAGATGAGAAAATATCCACTGAAGCTATAACTTACAGCAAATAAATAAATAAATAAAAATAAACTTATGACCAGAGGCATAGGAACAACATTATTAATTAGGTGACAAATCATTCTAAACAAGATTTGCTGAATGGCAAGTAAGTGGTCTACAAACAAAATGAAACTATTCAATTATTCGGATATAATTTTATTTAATTTTTTATTTTTTTGTGTTAGGAAGGCATGTTAGAAACAGAATCAGCACGAGACACTACAGCTAGACACTTTGTATGTCTTTGATTTGAATCATGCATCAGCGATGGTCATACTATCATTCCTATAATCTGACTTAGAATGAGTTACTCACCAGCTGAGTGGAGTATTTATTAGGAACAGCTGCATAACACATGATTTATTTAGCTGCCAAAGCCAATTTTTACTCTCATTCGGTTCTTAGTGAGTGTAATTTAGGGACTCTGGTTCTCGGTCACAGTCATAGAATTTTTGGATTCTTAAATATACACAGATCCAGCTGTTATTACTGCTACTCAGTCGTTTCTTAAAAATTGTTTGCGTGTATAGACTTTACGGCCATTAGCATGAGCATAAATAAATACAGGTGCTCTCCAAGGCTCTTTGTTGACATCACTGCCGCTCGTCCTCGATATGATTTGTCTGCACGGCCCGGCCAGAAACACTCAGAGCAGCTCTGCATGAACGCAAGGAGAAAGAGATGGAGAAATTGAGCAAGAGGTAGAAAGAACTTGCTCGATAGTCACAATTATTAAGAAGGCTGAATGGTTCTCATTAAGGCATCTGAGGCGCAGCTGGTAACAGATCCAGCAGGTCAGCTGTAGTTCAGCTGAAGGTCTTGTGATCAGGGGCTTGGCTGGAGTTAGAGGGGGAGGGAGGGGATGACTGATGTCCATGGGGTGAATGCCAAAACTATAAATCGAACTGAGCTTGACCCACAGCTCCTATAAAGTTTATTTACATTTTCACATTGCTCCAATTCTAAAACTTCTATGTTTAGATGATTCGAAGCGACGTGAAGCAATGATCCGTCTGGCACTTGTACGGGTAGGTGGTTGAACACACTTTATCCTCTATTGACTTGTCTATCCCTATCCATAAAAGAGAAGTGAATTGAAAGGATCTTTTATATTTTGTGTGCTCTAGTGGAGAGTTCCTAATTATACTTCTCTCTCTGTTGTTAAGCTGCCCAGAACCAAAGCAGTGAGGCATTTCGAGGCCTTTCATGCTTTGTGCAAGATTTAATTTCAGTCTTAAATACTAACAAAACTTTAATTATCTTAAGTGCTCTTTTGTTGATGTTTTCTAGTCTTAAAATAATGATTAATGCCACAAACAGATCAGGTATCATCTCAGCCTAGCAGGCCACATCTTTGTCTATTTTCATTCCTCACCCCTTGATTATTCAAATCACAAAAAGTACCTTAATTTGCTTACATTTTCATCTCTTTAGCTCACAATGGCCATCTGTTGGGCCATACCAGTGCATTTAATCAGGGCTATGCTCGTAAATTTGCAGGTAATGACAGAGAGCAAAATACCCATGAAGGTAAAAAGGAGCAGCAACCGCCAAGCGCGCTTTTTTAGGAGGGTGTAAATAAATAAAGCTAACATCCCGCAGTTTGGCGTTCCAGCAGCCTCTGAGCGGATCTTTTTGATGTTGGCGCCTGTAGTGAAACCTTGTTTGGACAGCCATAGGGTGGAGCTGCCAGGCTTCCAGCCCTGCCAGAGAACACAGGCTACTGCGGAGGAGCAGACAGGGGTCCTCTCAGCCCTGCGAGGGGAGATTCTATCACCTTGGCGGGGAAAAGAGGCTTGGGATTATTAGACCCCATCAAGGAAACTCTGCCTGACAATAAATCCCAGAGTGCTCTCTGATGCAGACACAGAGGAAGATATGGGGTGGAGTCCAACTATCTTCTCAACATCAAACACAGTCACTCAACAGGCGCTGCCACTGTCCACCTTACAACAGAGCCAAAAATTTTAAGGGAAATTATAATCAGGCTAAATGATGATCATAAGAAATGTAAATGTTAGATTCACTAAGATTTCAGTAATTTAAAGTTTTAATTCAACCTATAAATGTGAAACAACAATACACTTTAAATGTTCCTATTTATTTTATTTATATTTTATTATATTTAAATACAGTATATTTTATTAGATAAAATTAGAAATTATAGTAAAACTTTTTATTGTGAAAATTAAAAATATTTTGTCTATATAAATCTTTTATTTTATAAATGTTTCTGTTTATAGAAGTATTTGTTTTATTATTCCTATTATTGCTGTTGTTATTAATTGACATTATTACTACTACTACTTCATTTTTTCTTTAATTATTCAACATAACTTACACATTACATGGAATATTTGAATTTAAAAATAAATGAGCTGAGAAAAGGTGCAACATTCACTCTTCAAAGTTCAAGCTTTATTAATAAAACAACATGACGTTTCGGCTGACCAAGGCCTTCATCAGAATTTAAAAATAAATGTCACAGAATTATTTAAAATGAATTATTGAGGGCAAAAGGGCCATTAAATAAATGGTCAAAGATTTAAGAGAAATAGTTGAAGTCATTAATCACTTTTCACTTTTTTTTATATAAATATGTAAATCTTAACCAAAAATCATGTTGGCGAAAAGGAAGGGGGAAAAAAAAAAAGTTCATGGACATGTCAACTACCCACACATTTAGCTTCTCTTAAACACTATTTTCGATTTTAAGTAGTTGTAGTTGCTACTGAAATCATGAGTGGGGAACAAACCTATGCCTTGAGCATTTGCTGCAGTTAGAAAATAAAACCATTATTTTATGAAGGGCCTGTCAAAAGCAGGGGAAGAGGGAAATCAAAACTCAGCATAAAATATTTCAGCTGTGTTCTGTGGTAAGAAGGCTGTGCGGCTTTGTGTGAGAAAGCGGAGAACATGCCTAAGTTATTACTGCAGGAAGGCAATCTGTCAAATCTGGGCTGTTTTGGCATGGCAAATACCACTGGTGAGATCAGAGAGCCACATTCTGCTTGCAATTACTGCTAAAGGACCTTGGATGCAGGCAGCCTGCTATCAATTATTTCCCTGGCCTCAGACACTTGGAGCTGTCAAACTGGTACTGTCTTCTGTTTTGTAACAGTACAGGAGAGGGTCCTGAGCGGACGTCTTTCAGACATTTGAACAGTTTACACTATTAAACGTGTTATTACAGACCCGCGCACCTCCCATTTATTCCTGCTGTCTTGTGTCTTTTTCCCTATTGTTTAACCACTAATAACTTCAGAAAGTGCAGTGTGTACTGTGCTGCCATTCATAGCCATGGGTTTTAACTAGGGCTGCCAATTTAATGTATAAATTTATAAAAACAGGGGGAAAAAAATCGTTGACAACTATACTCACCCAGTCCAAGAGGACAAACAAATCTGCTCATATGTGCGAGCACGCAGCAGCGCTTCACGCCGCCCTGCTTTAAATGATAATCACACAGTCAATTATTGATCAGAGGGTATTCAAATGGGTCTGCTGGAGATCTGCATATGCATCAATGAAGCATTTATCCGAACAAGTGCTGCTGTGTAACCCCGCATCCTTCTGGGATAAAAGGGAGCACGGGGAAATTAATCATTTTTCCACAGTGTGACAGCACTTTGGCCTGATGTGGATAACCCATCCCCTAGGGCAGACCTCTAGATCATCCAGGGCTGTTGCTTTGGCAAGAAATGGACCATTTTCCCCCCAGTCCCCTGCCAAGTCCTGGGACCTTATGGCTGAAAATTGCATTCTTATGGTAAGCAAATGTGCAGTAAAGCAATAGCGAAGTTGCATGAATCTATCAGAGAGGAAGTTGGAAAAGGTCATTATTCAGAGTCAGGAAAGGAAGAAGCATTCTGAGAATGACCCTGCGAGTCAAAATGGCTGGTCTGTTTAGACGTATGCAATGGACGCATGCCTACACATTAATATGGTTATATAAGTGGCTAATGCGAGGCAGAATATATAGCCTCTCTTTTCCTTAAAGTTTTTAAGGCCACAGACTTTTAATGTGAAATGGTAATGACTAAAACAAACCCCAAATGTTGGTGTCTTGTTCACATTTCTTCCAATATTTCAGTCCTAAATCAAAAGGTAAGATTAAACATGTAAGGACTAAACATGAAACAGTTCTATTGAAGTGTAATGCAGTCATTGTCATTAGATTCCCAACAGCACATGATTGGCAATCTAAACTTTACTGATCAAGAGAAAAGCCCTTAAAAATAAATCCAATTTAGTCACAAAACACACGCCGCCCATTTAGTTGAATAGGATGTCATTTCTAGGGAGTAAACATTGAATAATCTCTCTTTTCATCATTGCCATAGCAACACTGGCTTTTATAAGATAGCAGTCACAAAAATAACAAAAAATGGAAAAAAAAAATCTAATTTAGTTCCTTCTCTTTTTGCACCTCTATAGTGAACTTTTGCCTGCTTGCATGTTCTCTTCTATTGATCCTGTGGATTTTATTTTTATAGAAATTTGAAGTTTGATTTTAAGCCGCAGGTTCCTTTATCTCTCCATCCCTCAATAGGTTTAGTCATGCACAGAGAAGGTGCTTAGACCTTTCCAAAGACTTTCCTCCGAAGTGCAGGGAAACACAGGCTGTCAGCGGCCTTTGTGTGGGGTTTACAGCTTAAACCCGTTGCCCTATACATCTGGTGACCCCTTTTTCAGAAAGTGAAAAGTTTTTTCCAAACATCAAACTCTGGATTATCTTTGATTTCCTCTCAGGTGAAAGGAGTTTTAACTCCCGAGCTGTGGATCTGACAGACAAAGGGGAGGAGGAAAATGTTTAGTCACCACATTATCAGGAGTCACTTACCACTTGTCTGAAGCATTTTTCCTCCACATGCTAATTAACATCTCCTACTATCTCCCCCCTCCCACCCCCTTTCAGCTTGTCCCTTCCCCCAAAATTCTCTCGCTCTCTCTCTCGTTGGCTTAAGGCCTCGTCTTGTTTCGGGACAAGGCCTGACATATCAAGGCAAAAGCCATTTGCATGCAAATTCAGATCAAAGGGAAACTCTCAGCTCACGTTTGTCACCTTCTTGTGAGGAATGTCACTTGTGCTAAATAAGTAGTATTGATAAGTTCTTATAAAATTTAATCGTTTCCAATTAACTATTTAATAGCACATTGAAATGATTCCAGGAGGATTTCTCTGGCAGGCTACCTGGATCGCTCATTGTGATGATTCAGTGTTATGAAGGTAGTTAAATGCAAGTGTGGTGGAAAATGACCAGGTGAAGATAGGAGCACATGCTATCTGTCTGTGATCTTTTCTAGAACAGCACATATGGCTTGTCACTTCATCCACATCTTTTCCATACCTTTCTTCTGTCAAAAAGAGCTTTTAAAGAATTAGAGTTAAAAGAACTATACCGGTCTTTCCCACCTAAATGTTCTTTAAATCCGGGGGAGTCAGTAAATGTTGTTGTTGTCTTGTCTCATTAGTCTGATAACATTTTGATATTTTATATAATATTTTAATCGTAGTGTAGGCAACATTCATATTAACAGACTCCTTTCAGAAGTGAAAATCTACTGCTTCCAGGAAGACCTCATAATGCGTCACATTATAATATCAAATCTACTTCTCGGAGAGTTTGTCACATATCGGCTGACAAGTGCAGCGCTTCGCTAAAAACCAGCAACACAAAAAACTTGTTTCCAGTGGAATGCCATGCACGATTCATCTGCGTTAGATCACAGAAAATAGCCACCACAGCTCACCTGCTCCCATCAATCAAGCCGCAAATGGCTCTTCAGACACTCCCACAATTCATTTTCCAGGGTGCCTTACGTGACCACCATTTTGAAAATAACAAGAGTGAAAAATAAGGAGAGAGCAGAGTGCTGCCAAATGTTCCCTTTTAACAATAGGCTCAAAGCACATCAACGGATGAGAAGCCTCGACGTATCCCAGGTGGACTTCAGCAGCGGGTACGAGGGGGGATTTCTTTCAATGTTCCTCTTGTTTGAAATTTTCACGTCCACAGACATACTCTTCCCTTTTCTATTCACCCTCCCATCCATTCCACACAAACATACACAGGCCTGAATCAGATTTACAGCAAAAGTCAGGGATGACAGACAAATTCATCTTCTCTTCATGAGTTTACATCTCAGGCATCTGCACTGCTGATCTGGCCTTAACAAGCACCAGATCTCTACAAGCTGTCTTTTAAAGTTGATGTTTTCATGGCTGGAGATGAATTGCCCTGTCATGAGAATCTATTTATACAGCAGTTAGTGGGTGGGGCTTTGGTTCCAGGACAGCATGATTTCATGGGCTGAGGTCCCCTTGAAGCATCTGTTAAAATCTGCATCTGTCAACCCCACGTCTGCACTGGATGCATAGGAGAACTTCTCTAAGCTACACCTCAAGCTTACCTTTCTGGGTAGTGTCACAAGCAGCCCTGCACTGCTCTCGCATTTGTCAACAGCAATCTCCAGAAAGGACAGCACTTTAACTTGATTGTTGCAATTAAGGAAAATGTATTTGCTTGGTGTGCATGGTTAAGGGAGACGTGTGAGTCCATCTATCACCAGACCGGAGTCTTGCACAACACTGACCAGTGCGTGGATCACTCACAACATCCAACTCAAACAAACCATGCAGGCACCAGGCAGGAAGCATGTACTGGCTAAATGAGCCTTAATGGTAACACAGGTTATATATATTTAGATTGGCTGTAGATGACTATTACTTTATCACTTAAACAAAGAGAGTTGAAGAAAAGCTATTACCCAGGCCTGCTCATTAGTAAAATAGCAAATTTGCTTAAAAGCACAGTGACAGAGTGTAGTGAGCTACTTTAATATAAAAAAATATATAGTACTGTTCATAAGTTTGCAGGCAAAAAACTATTAAAAAAAGAAAAATAATTAATATTTTCATTCAGCAAGAATGCATTAAATAGATAGAAAGTGTCAGTAAAGAAATATATTTTTTAAAAATTGTTCTTCTTTTGAACTTTAAGCTTTCAAATATTTCAGCTTTGGCATCACAGGAACAAGTAACATTGTACAATATATTAATGTAGAAAGTTATACTGTTTTTATAATATTTTTCATAAAATAAATGAAATAAATGCAGATTTGGTGAGCATAATATACTTAAAAAAAATTCTGCGCGTCCTGAAGCGCTTGATCAGCGCAGCAGCTCCGCCAAGTACAACGTTCAGCAAAACGTCCGAATAAACGAAATCCGGTAGAAGATTGGATACATACATATACATATATATACACACACAGCATATATAAATTGTACATCATATACACATGCAACAATGACATGGTTCTCCAAAAATTGTCATTTAAGTCAGTTGCCTGTGTCCTTGTCAAACTTGAACATTTCAGATTCACGATTCAAAAACAGTGATCTGCCTTGAGTTGTGAAGATGACAGTAAAGCACTCATGAATGCAGCCAGCCTCTCAACAGCAGATGAAACTGACTCCATGACTTTGCCGTGGAGAGAGTCTGCGCTGTAATTCATCTTAAAATGGATTGCTCAGTCACCTCAACTAACACTTACTGAGAGCACCCATCAATACTTTTTGTCAAAAGCTGCACACTAGGTAAGACGCACCATCAATCACTATTTACATAAAACGCAAAAAGGCTCTCGGTAGGCAAGCCTGCTAGAGGTTGATTTTACCTGGAAAGCTTTTCTGAGGCCATGGGTCAGCATTTGCTGACAGACAGCAAATAGAGAAACACTGTCAACTATGTCAGTCATGAGCAACAATTTACAACTTGAAAAAAATCTGTATATTCACAATGAAACTACCACTGTCAATTAGCTTCCTGTGTTGTGCCTAGAGCTTTTCATCACTGCTTTTCAAGCATACAAAATAAAACTGCACCAACTATATTTATTCACCCAATGTTTATGGTGACATGTCAAACTGTTTAAAACAGACCTGAATAACTGATCTGGGCTTGAATGAAAAGATGAAAATTACATTAACAAATGTCAAAAATGTATACCAATCATGATTAGTTCACTCAGAAAGACTTCATAAGTATCTGTGCAGTTTCAACACAGGCCCTTGAGAGAGAAACCAACAAGGCTCAGTGTTAAAGATAGCCACAGACGGAGGATGAAGTCATCATCCCTTAGTCGTCCCAGCCAGAACCTGCCTCACAATGTTTGGACAAGTGCAGAAAGTTGGGGGAAATAAATATGTCAACTCTCTGCAGGCTCTCGAACCATTCAGGTTTGTCTGTAAATAAGCTTCATTTGATATAAAACACACACACTGGCCCTAACTTGTGGTGGAGCGCTTCAGATGTGTCACGCCGAATGTTCGCTTTAACACCATCTATGACTGATGAGTGATTTACCATGCTTGTATAATATCCGACCCTCCCACACGGCTCTCATGACATCACACACGGTGCTGTGACAGCCATCCGAGACACACAGAGCCGCGCTCGGGAACGCAGCCAACCGCTGCTTCTCCATGCTTCACTGTAAACAGTTTGGACAAATATTGAGAGCGTTCATTAATTTATAAGGATGTCTGTGTAGTTTTTGGACCCGGGCCTCCACTTATTTGATATGGTGACATGCAAAGCTTTCCACTAGATTTGAGTCTATCAGCGGCAGTGCAGAGAAAACATTTGCTAAGTCAAAGTGACGCTGTTCATTCCAAGCCGAGGGACGAGTTTGGAAACGCCACTACAAATGCTCCTTAATAGAAACGTACAGGCTTATGAAAGAAAAACACCTTCATATTCATACATAAACACATAAGCACACATACATACACACACACACACTTCCCTGTCTGTTTTTCGCACACACACCGAATTCAATTTGGAAACCATCATCTAGCTGCAGAGAGGTGGACAGGAAAGTCATATTGGTATAATGCTCATATTATCAATCATCTTGACGTTTTATTGGCTTTATCACTGTACATGCCATTAAAATGATGTCTGGCTCAGACTGTCAGGGGCAAACATTAAACAGACCAGGATTAAAATGCACATCTCGAACAAGTCTCCCTCTCCCTTTTAAACGACTTCCCAGTCAGCAGCACAAGCTGCTTTAGCCTTTGAGAAATGCACCAGGTGTTATAAGTCAACACTTTCAGTGACAGGCCGATAGCGTCAGATTTACAGAGATGCAAAATCTCTCCTGGATTCATCTACTGCTGCATTAAAAAAAATGACTGAGTAAAATGGAGAGCTATGAACTACTGCATCTCCTTTAACATGTGTGCTCCTCATCAAAAGTCAACGACCAACTCTTCAGGCACCAGACTGATATCCTAATAATGGTGCTCATAAGAAAACATTAATATTACCGCTTGCACCATTAAAAGTAATTTTGGTGGTTCGCAGAACTGTGAGGAAAGTAAATGTCCATAATTCAATGGATCCAGACAGTTAAAAGCTTGTAAATGGACGTTTAAATGCTACCACTGTAGCCAAGCTGGCAAATACACTATAAAACTGAATAATTCTCCTTTACAGCATCTAATCAGAGGTAGGGTTCAAAATACAGACATCCAGAGCAACGGACAAAAGTATTCACAAAGATATTTTAAAACTTTTTACTTATGTAATAGACTATATGCATTATATGGGTCAGAGGACACATATGAGCATCTACAATAAAGAAAAGGACAAATCTTTTGAAACTCATATTTGATGCTCTTGTCGTTTTCAGTAACAACATTTTTCTTACATCTTAAATGTATGTGAGTGTATACTTACTACATAAGGTATTCATATCACTGTATGCATGAACTGTAATTTTAAAAGTTTAATAAATTATTAATTAGGCAAATAAAAGATAATAGGCAAAAAATGAGTGTCACTTCATTGACCCATACGGTGAACGTATTTTTGTTGTAAATAAAGCAAAGTATTGGAGAATGTTGTTCAAGAAAGTACTATTTAATTCAGTATGTTTCTGCATTCTTTGTTATTTATGTGGACAATTTGCGTCAATTTGATTAACTGATGGAAAAAAAAACTGACAAATGCAAGTAAAATTTAGGCTATTCAGGCTAGTAATAGCTCCATATTTTATCCATTAAGAAATTAATTGAACTGTTAATGAATTTACAATTCAGACATTGAATTAAACAATATTTTACATGTTCAATTTTGTCTGTCAATGTTAATAGATTGTTCAGATATTTTTGTTCAACACATTATCTGTATTAATAGTTCACAAATTAATTGTAATAATGGTAAATACAATAAAAACTCATAAATGTAAAAAATAAGCATTCAAATTTTTATAACAAGAAACTCTCATTTAAGCGACAATTAATGGTTTAAACATGCTCTGTTAAACTTACTAGCAATTTCAAAGTAAAAATGGGTCCTAGTTTTTTATTTTTTATTTTTTTTTTTAAGTAAATGCTACTTCATCTTTTTTCCAGTATATGGTATATCATTTTATATAACCCACTTTATATTAAGTGTCTTTAACTATTATGATGTACTTGCATTTAAATAAATATTTGATACAAATGCACTTAATGTATACATATGTTTTTTACATTGTACTTGCGTTTAAAAATACCTTCGTGTAATTACTTACATATAATTAATTTCTGTAGTTATCTAACCTTAACCATAACCCATCTCAATAGCAGCAAATTTGTTTTGGGTTGCACTTTAAGGTGTCCTTGTTACAGTGTAATAGGGTTGTGACTGAGGAACTTTTCCCACCGGTTAATCGACGTGTGACGACACCGGTAATACCAGTATCACCGCGGGGGCGTTCCCCTCTTTTCCTCGCTTTCCTTCGCTTTTAAATAGCTTGTAAAAGCGGCGTGCGCATTTTACTTTCACTTTCAAATAGCGGCAATTTGGTGTAAAGCAATTGTTCGTTTTTAGTTCGTTTTCCCTCTTTTCCTCGCTTTCCTTTGTTTTTAAATAGCTTAAAAGCACTGTGCACATTTTAATGTGCACTTTCGAATTAGCGGCAGTTCGGCGTCAATTGCTTGAATGCAACAACAAAATACAACGTCAAACTCACTTTAGCCTATATATAAAACATAGAACTTTTATTAACAAAACAAATAAAAATACACCATGCTATAGGGCAGGCTATGCCTAATATAAAATAACTTGTATAAAGTTTAAATAGGTATACAAGTAAATAATTTTTATTTCTATAAAAAATCAAAACGACGGTGGGGGTCAGTGGGTGGGCAAGTGACGTAATTAGGGCTGTTGCGATTCGTCGATTCTATTAGACTATTCGCAAAATACCGGAAGTGCCGCATTTCACGAACGAGAAACCATAAAACATTATTAGACTGTTTTCCAAGGCTGCATGATATATTAAGCCCATTTAAAAATAATTAAGCATAACTGTGAATTCACTTAAATTACGACTTAATTATATGTGATGCAGTTGTAGGCGTGTAGATTACGTACGTACGTCTCACAGCGGCTCCGTTCACAGTAAATGCTGCTCCACAGGAACTGATATCATTTATGTGTGGAGTCGCTCTGCATGTTGTTGTGAGTTTGGGTTTATTATAACGTTCATCTGGGAACGCAACGTGCGCCATTTCATCAGATTTGAAAGGTAAATCATTTATAAATCCACGCAAACACAGGAGAATACATCATCTCACGGTTTCAAAATAAAAGCTCAAACCCTCACTCTTGAGTTTACACATTTTGATGTCCACATATTCATTTAATTACAGTGATAATAGCATTTCTGTCATAAAGAAACGGCCTAATATTAAAGATTAAGTGGAAATTTGAATTAAATGATGCTTGGTAAATATTAAACAAGTATTAGATCGCACAGCAATGTGTAAAAACAATCGTCTGGCCGTTGGTGCCCCCTGCAGGCCTTTGTTGAAATGCGTAAAATGTACATTAGCTCTATTCACTGATCTATAATAGAGATTATATTATTTTATAATTATATATATAGATCAGTGGCTCTATTACATTATAATACAGTATTTTAACAGTTTTGTTCAATAAAACCGTAGGATTTCTTGCTTTTGATACTTTGCCTCATTGCTATTATACAGGTGCATCTCAATAAATTAGAATGTTGTGGAAAAGTTCATTTATTACTGTTATAATACTGTATTATAACAGTTTTGTTCAATAAAACCATATGATTTCTTGCTTTTGATACTTTATTTGAACTAATTATTATTGCCTCATTGCTATTATATATGTATTTTAAGTAAATTTAAAGGCTATTGTTCACTT
>NW_015505296.1:595525-616678 GCF_001515645.1 Sinocyclocheilus grahami | reverse complement strand
ACTAAAAATGTTTTTTTTATTGGTCTTATGAAGTATTCTAATTTGTTGAGATAGTGAATTGGTGGGTTTTTGTTAAATGTGAGCCAAAATCATCACAATTAAAAGAACCAAAGACTTAAACTACTTCAGTCTGTGTGCACTGAATTAATTTAATACACGAGTTTCACAATTTGAGTTAAATTATTGAAATAAATGAACTTTTCCACGACATTCTAATTTATTGAGATGCACCTGTATATGTATTTTAAGTAAATTTAAAGGCTATTGTTCTCACCTACATCTATTTTTATTACCGCAAAAATTTATGATTAATTATATTTTATTATTAGTAGACCAGAACACGTGGACATGTTGTCATTTTTACACTATAATACTTAACTTTGATTTCAGTGATTTGGACTACGAGATGGACACTTGCTTCTTGCTCTCTGTGTTGCACTTTACTTTTGCATTAAAGTGCAAATTTCATTTGGAGTTTCACTACTGAAGTCCTGTTTTAATTTTTTTCATCATGCTGGAGATGTCCGATTAAATCGGTTTACACATTTCTAAGAGTACTTTTAATACTTCAAAATGTTTAATAATAATAACTTTTAATAATAAAATTGTAATACTTGATTCTAGTGGCCTCTAAACATTGCATTTATTTAATGTGAAAACCCAACTGGAACCCAAAAAAAAACATCTGGGGTTAATTTGAACTTTTTTCCCTTTGTAGTTGCACTCACAGCTGTAATGCCCAGAACATGTGGATATATTGACATTAAGAACATGCTGATTTTCTCAGACTTTTGTAATTATTTTCTATTTCATTTTTATTAGGTTTACATTTTTACTCTTTTAGTTTTACATTTCATCAATGGCTTGTTTAAATTTATACTGTATGGTACACTACTGAATGGCAAAGTTGCAAGTTCAATACAATGTTCTTTAAAATTGTTGATTTTTTTGTGGGCAATTAATCATTTAGATTAATCGATAAATGTCAAAATATCGAAATAAAAATAGTCGTTAGTGGCAGCCCTAGCCCTAGTGGCAGCCCTAGACGTAATCGGTGTTGCGGCTTAACGTATCACCGTCAGCACCGTCTAATCGTGGCAAGCCTACAGTGTAATTATACATTTAAGTACTGAGTAATATTAATGAACTACACGTACTTACTATATGGTTAGGGTTAGGATTTTGGTTTGGCTTAGGGTTACTTGTGTGTAATTATGCATTATTAATTGTTATTATAATAGTAAGTACATGCAACATGTGTAACAATGACACCTTAAAATAGTGTTACCGTGTTTTGCAATTCCATAGTAGTTAGACACCTAACTATAAAGACCTAACACCAAAGTAGGACCCATTGCATTTAGGTAAGGTGAATATGTTTGTTTGAGTGACAGTATCGGCTCAAGCAATGTAATTGTTTAGGGGCAGGATCCCCTGTTTTTCTGAACAATGGCAAACTGGGTGAGAGTTTGAAACTTCAGCAGTCATTATTCATGCAATTTTGTTTGGTGCCTCTAGCAGTGCAAGAAATTACACACTTCAACTTGAAAATGAAGAGCAGATGAAGTACAGCCATTAAAACAATCTGATTACACATCTAAATCTCACACATCTGCTTTGGAAAACAAGATATTAATCCAAAAGCCAACGAGCTACGCCTCTTCCAAAATCATTCTATAAATAGTGAGGCCCATTCCATCTCCTCGCTCTCCATTCCAGAGCAAAGCAGTCGCTCCAGGCAACTCATCAATACTGCACTGCTGCACAAAAGATGCCCAGTTCATCTTACTTGTAATATCGTGAAAATTTCCTTTTGTGGAGCACTTCACATGCAGTCATGAAATATGTTATTGTGTCTATCCTCGTCCCTGGCGAACAATGTTGTCCTTTCTACTCCTGATCAAGGCCTGGAGACACCCTTCACACTCACTCAATGGACTCCAGTCACTAAATATTAAGCATCACAGCTTTGGACCATATTAAAATAATTATGACATCACTCTTCTGGCATATTTCTGCACAAAGAGAACGAGGGCATATTTTTGCCCACAGTTGAATGTGGAGGAAGAGGCCCAGCTGAACTAACTCAAAGTCCTGTTTAATATCCAAAGCTCTTCTAGTCTCAGTTAAATATAAAATGATCTATGGGCCACAGTGCTCTTGATGGAGAGCCTTGCTGAGTTGCATCATTCTCCTTAATTCCATTCATGAGCATTTCCCCATCTCTTATTGGCCGTTTGTCACATTTCTCCATTATTCATTGTGTTGGGTGAAAGATGGATTCACTAGGATAATGCATCAGTTCCAGCTTTCCACTCTAAAGAGACTAGCACATAATAATGTGTATGAACAAGGGCAGGCGATGATATTTGTCTTCATATTGAAACAAAGGAACATTATTTAGATGTGTTTCATGTGAATAGAGTAACCTATATATATATTGATCCATGAGCCTCAATGTGGCAAACGGCTTGAGCATGGCAGAAGAGTTTTGTTTGACACCAAACTGGTTTTTGGTTTAGTAGGATAACTGTACAATATCAAGAGATTCTCAAAACCAATCTATCATATATTTATGCATTCCTTTGTGTGTGTGTGTGTGTGTGTGTGTGTGTATATATATAAACAAAATCAAAATTATTATTATTACTACTAAAAAACAAATGACCAAAAAATGTCTTCTTTTTTGGGGGGGGGTCACGATGGCAAACAAACTGTTAGCATAATAAATCTCCAATATGGCCATAATATAATCTAATGTTTCTGGAAATAACCCATATGCTGTAGGACAATGTTTGCAATTGTTTAAAAATAAAAAAATCTTATTTTTAAAAAAAACTAGTGCAATTTATTTTAATTATCATTTATTCTATATATATATATAAAAAGGTTATTTTATTGACATCAGTGGTTGAACAACATTCATGGAAACTTTCCATTGCACAAGGTCCTTTATAGTAGAAAAACGTTCTTAAAATGATTCAAATGTTCTTCACATCAAGAAAGAACGGTTTTCTGAAAGGTTCTTTGAGGAACCAGAATGGTTTTCTATGACATCACTGCGGAGGGGAAAAAAAACCTTTTGCAACCTTTATTTTTAAGTGTTCAATTTGAATTACTTCATTATAAACAACAACTGTTTCCCATTTGACTTTTCAATTAAATTTGAATTTGAATTTTAAAAAGGTATTCTCAATTTAGTTCAGGTCAGAGGGGCACACAACCTGCCTTTTATCTGCACTTTCAACATGTCACCTATCACCCTGATAGAAAGAAAAAAAATGAACACAAATTTCCCTCCGTTCATTGTTGTTGCTGATGTGCAGACACAAACTCATGAAAACCAAACCGTGTGTGTAAGGATTAGAGATGCAGGAGGTGTCCGAGATTGTGAGGGCCAGCAGGGGTGGGGAGTGTGAAGAGAGGTGGGGAGGGGATGTAGTGAACCCTCGTTTGGGATTTAAGAGGATGCTCCCCCTCAGATGAGCTGGAGGGCTTCCCCTGAGATAACGAGGGGCCTCTTGCTGAGCCACTGGGAGAAACATCCACCGCATGCATCCAAAGGATAACAGCACCTCCACAGGAGCTGTAGCCAGAAAGCTTTCAGCAAGGCGAGAGAAGGGCAGGATGAGAAAAAAACACCTCTCAACGAACACAAGCCAGGCTTGAGGGAGGGGGCTCAAAGCTTAAAACTTATATTGAGTGTCTGTCTACCTGAACTGGACATTTGGAACCCAAGCACTCATGAATAAAGTGATATGCATATGAATGTAGTTGTAACGGTCTCTTGTTATTCTCTGGTCTTTTAAAGGGATAGGCTCATCATTTACTCACCGTCATGTTGTTACAAACCCTATGACTTACTTTCTTCTGTTGAATACAAAAGCAGACGTTTAGCAGAATGTCCAAGCATCTTTCCTGCTTGCAATTAAAGTGGATGGGGACCAATGATTGTCAAGCTCCACACAGGACAAAAAACACTCTAAAAGCATCATAAAAGTATTCCAAACGACTCGTATACTTCTAAAGGTCCGGCTATACTTCACTTTCTGCGTGACGAAAATTGCGCTACGAGGACAGTGTGCGGTATATATACTTTTCAAAGTATACTTTGGGCTTAATGCCATATACTAGGCTTTGTTTGAGAAACAGAGCAAAATGCTCTAAAAAAAATCAGTCACTAAAAAAGGTGCCCATTATCTGATAATTTAGGTGATCACTGTATGGAAAGGAACAGCTTTAATATCTGCTATAAATAACTCCTTCTGTGTTTCAAGGAAGAAAGTAAGTAATCTGGATTTCCAAAGACATGAGGGTGAGTAAATGCAGACAGATTTTTCATTTTTGGGTGAACTATTCCTTTAAAAATTAGATCTCATAACACAAGACACTTTCATGATCTCCTGTTTGACTTTCACTTGAATCACAAATCACTCCTGACTAAATGTTTGATGTAATAGTCTTTCCATGTACGTTTGATCCAAAGATTCTGCCAGCAGAAGTTTAGTCTGATGAAACCATGAAAGCACTCTCCTCCACAGAGAAAGCTGTAATGCAATACAACACACTATGAAACGCATTATTTCAGACAGTTACTTTAGCAACTGCAAAATGGCACTATCAAGTCATCCAACAGTAACCTCTAAGTGTTGAAGAGAAAAGATCTTCTGCTTCCTATAAATGATTTAGAGACAGAAGTACAGATATTCTAAACACATTAAATAAGAGGTTGTAAGTTGTGAGAAATTACGTTACTTAATATTGTAATGTTGACTCAATATAGCGTCATGCCAATTCCAATCTCTCGTAGTTCAAGCAAAATTAAATTTTTATTTTATTCATTCTGCATGTTTCATTAATACTTGTAACGCCCTCATAAGAAATCTGGCTGTCCTTTTGTAGCTTCCGGATATTCTTTTCATTTTTAGCACCTCCAGCTACCTCCCATTGGTTGTACAACTTCAAAACGCACCTCATGAAAAAATCAGGAGTTATCTGACATGTGTCCCCCTACCCGGATGGCATGCCAACACCAAAGTCCAGCATTGATTTTCTGTAAAGCAGGGCCGGATTAGCCCCCTTTAGGGCTCAGCTGCCTCAGCACGGCCTGAGGGGCTGTTATAAAGCTAATAATTAATTTAAACTGCCTGCCTGGCGTGTTGAAGGATCCACATTTGCAACACCACCAACCAGCTGTGACTACGATTCTATACAGAGAACATGGTATTTATAATCGCCAACATGCTGGACGAAGATGAGCGTAATTTCACAAAACGACCTAGTGATGCACAGCACAACTTATTTCTAGGCAGTAATGGCCTGAGTGATAAGTCAAGATGCAACTCCACTCTATTATTCTTCATTTCGCACACTAAATTTAAATCACAAACTTTCCAAATGTTTCAGGGAAATTAGGAACATCATGTACTGAACTTTCTTACCCACTGACATAACGTGGAGTGAAACAGCATCGTACCCCATACAGTTCAAAGCACCCAATTCTGTACACTGAGTGACAAGCTTTGAAGCCATAATGTCTTCAGCATGGTCTTTTCAAGACCTGAGAGCCCAGTAGCGCAGTTCAAACACAAGGAGATAAAGCTTTCTTTTGCCTAGACCTCGGTGTTTGATCTACTGAATAAGTTTCAGAAAAGCAGATCTAAAGTAAAAGAAATTGATCAGATTCCAAAATTTCAGAAGATAAATAAGTTCATTAAGAATTTTTCAAGAATTGCACTTATGAACATTCCTCAAAAAAACAACAAAAATTGACAGCCGCTGATCAACTTAACACCTCAAAGCAACTGACTGCACATAAATGTAATAATCATAATAAATGCACACAATATTTTAGTTGTGACTGGCTTGATGAAAGGTAATATTTCATTAAACAATTTATTTTTAAGGGTTTAAGACAAGGTAAAAGCTAACCTAACTTTAAGAGGTTATTTACGATGATTTCTAAGAACATTTCAGGAATTCAAACTTTTGTCTTTAGAACACATGCGGCCCAGGAACATACAAAATATGGGTTATGAGTTTAGAAGCATGTTGTTTTCTAAGTAAAATCCTACTAGAGACTATATTACTGGTATATTAACCCTCTATGGGACATAAGAAAAATGCCTTTAAAATACAATATTAATGTTCAGCCAACAAAATTTTATTTTAGTTATGTCATATGACAATCTCTTCAACCAGTCAAATTAAAATGTATTTGCCATGTGCTACAAATTTTTGGTAACAAGGTAGTAAAGGAGACATTGTTAGGTAACATGCTCTCAAGGTTCCATAGTGAGCTCATTTTAGACTAGAAAATACAGAAAATACAAATAAATAGAAAATACATATAAATAGAACATGCATATATATAGAAAATGCATATAAATTCAATAAAAATATCATTGTACATCTAAATGCATTTTCAAAAGTTTTTTTGTCATTTTTAATACCCTTTAATAAAAACAATAACTCAAAGACCAAAAAATCTGAGTGGCATGCATAAGTGACAAAGTCCTTTTATGAGATGCATATTTTGTGTAGCTGTAGCTGGCACAATTGACCAGCATTGGCAGGCAGTGTAATAGCCATTATGCATGTGTTTTAGGTTGATTTTTGTAATATTTTTTTGGAAGATGGAGAAACAAATCTGTGCCTATTTTAGAAAGTATTGATGATAGTGATAGGAGTGCATCAGAAAATAAGGTTGTAGTAAACAAAAAAAAAATAGGTTGTTGAGGACCAAGGAGGATAGAAGCAATGATGGTGAGGGCAGTGAGGAAGAATAGGTTGTTGTGGAAGTCAGGCATTTGCAGGGCTCACAAAATTTCAAAATCCCTGGTAGCCCTTTGGGCAGGTACTCTTCAGATTTTGGTAGCCTGAAAATTATTTTAACTAGCCCCAAAAAAAAAAGAAAAAGAAAACTTTTAAAATATAGAAAATCAGATAGGATTGTGTCAATCAAAAATATTTTCAATACACAAATATCAACAAATATGAAGGAAGGAATTTTATTTCACTATTTACAGGGTATCTGCAGAATTAAATTTTTTTTAAAAAGGGTCCTATTATGCTCTTTTGCAAAGTCTTGATTTTGTTTTGGGGGTGTACTAGAACAGGCTCTCATACTAGGTTGTTCGAAAAACACATTATTTTTCACAAATTTTACATCATTACAACACCTCTCTCCCCAGTCTGGCATGAACGGCTCGAATAGTTCCTGTATCAAATGAAGGCCCGCCTTCTGAAATACGAAATGTGCTGTGATTGGTTAGCTGGGCCAGTGTGTGTTGTGATTGGCAGCACTCGGCGCCTGGTTGGGAAATGTCATGCCCCTTACCATCCGCCTGCAAGCTTCAGTGTAAATACTGCGTCAAAATCAAATCAATTTGAATGCGATTTAAACCTGGATGATTGTAACCACTCTAAGTTCGTCTGCCTTGGGAAAGCTAGCGTGTCTCCAACATAGTGATAACACTCGTAGCCTTCTCTAGTGCAGCTCAACCAGGTCTCATCCCATTCGTCGATATTTGTGAGATCACAAATCCCGGAAAATATGCGTTGTAGTCCAAACGAGTCATTCGTTGTAGTTTTTGAAAAGTGATTTCTGTTAAATAAAATATCTCTTTTTGAAGTGGACTTTGAGCTTTGTAACTTTACAGATCTTTTTTATGCTCAAACAGCAACATTACAGACTAAAGTTGAAAAAGTGAAAAAGCATAAAAGGACCCCTTTAAGAGCTGCGCAGTAAAATGAACAGAATGAGAGGGGTTGGACAATGTCTATGGTATCACTGGACTCAACGACTACAGACCTGTCGCTCTCACATCTGTGGTCATGAAGTCACTCGAGAGACTGGTCCTGGCCTACCTGAAGGACATCACTAGACCCTTGCTGGATCCTCTTCAGTTTGCCTACAGGGCAAACAGGTCTGTGGATGACACAGTCAACATGGGACCGCATTACATCATGCAACACCTCGACAGACCTGGGAATTACGCAAGGATCCTATTTGTGGACTTCAGTTCGGCCTTCAATACCATCATGCCTGACCTTCTCTCAGACAAACTCACCCAGCTCTCCGTGCCCACCTCCATCTGTCAGTGGATCACCAGCTTCCTGACAGACAGGCAGCAGCTAGTGAGGCTGGGCAAACTCACATCCAGGACTATCACCATCAGCACTGGCGCCCCCCAGGGGTGTGTTCTCTCCCCACTGCTCTTCTCTCTCTACACGAATGACTGCACCTCTAAAGACCCCTCTGTCAAGCTCCTGAAGTTTGCAGACGACACTACAGTCATCGGCCTCATTAAGGACGGAGACGAGTCTGCGTACAGACAGGAGGTTAAAGAGCTGGCTGTCTGGTGCAGTCTTAACAACCTGGAGCTTAACACGCTCAAAACTGTGGAGATGATCGTGGACTTCAGGAGAAAACCCCCTGCACTCCCCCCACTCACCATCATGGACAGCACTGTGACTGCAGTGGAGTCATTCAGGTTCCTGGGCACCACAATCTCTCAGGACCTGAAGTGGGACACTCACATAGACTCCATTGCAAAAAAGGCCCAGCAGAGGTTGTACTTCCTTCGCCAGCTGAGGAAGTTCAACCTGCCACAGGATCTGCTGAAACCGTTCTACTCTGCTATCACTGAGTCAGTCCTGTGTTCATCCATAACAGTCTGGTTTGGTTCAGCTACCAAATCAGACATCAAGAGACTACAACGGACAGCCAGGAATGCTGAAAGGATTATTGGTGTCCCTCTGCCCAGTGTATTTGGTGTAATGAAATGTGTTTATGCGGTTTAAGGTTCAAAAAACACATTATTTTCCACATACTGTACGCACTGACCTCAAGAACAGCCAGGCACAAGAACAGTTTTTTTCCCACAGGCTATATTCAGTCTGAACAATTAAACTTTCATTATTATACATCGTCCATCACAACTGACATAGTTATATTTATATTAAACTGCACACTTTGTAAATAACATATCTGCACACTAATAAACATATCTGTACATTTATCTAAACAATTTAATTTTTTCCTATACTTCTATTTCTGTATATAGTACATTATTCATTTTTTCTTTTTTTTTTATTATATTAGTGTTATATTACATCCCTACTGTGTTATTCCTATGTATGTCTGCACTATGTTTGTACATTCTTCTACACTGGAAGCTCCTGTCGTCAAGTCAAATTCCTTGTGTGTATAAACATACTTGGTAATAAAGCTCTTCTGATTCTGATTCTGATGGTAACAGTATTGAGCCATAAAATTACATGATTTATAGGTTTTCACAAAAACAAAAATCTTATACAACAGCATTTTAGCCTTTAGACCATTTTTATGAAAAGGGATAAATCAAGCATATAAATTATGTCAATTTAAAACGTATAAATATTTATAATATTGTCTTAATTGTTTAGATTTTTAGAAGGCACAAACTTCTTTCTCATTTACAACTCCATGTGTTCGCTGCGTAAAAACACGAGTTGATATTTGCATTGATCTGACCATAAACGGCAAGAAAGGCTTAGTGGATATGCAAATTCGTTCTCTGCCACGAGGTGGCACTTTAGGAGCGCTGAAATATTGCAGTTTCCCCAGTAACCGCTGTACACAAAGCAGCTCTGTGCTCATAAACGTTGCTTTATCAGGAATTTTAGGTAAAATTAAATTAAAATTCCAAAGACACGTTTCTGAGGACAGTCGGTTCCCTTCAGATACATTCAAATATAGACATTCGCGCCACGTTTTGACTTGAAACTTGCAGCTTTATTCAATGACATCATTGCCTTTTGAAGTTTAATCCAGCCCTATCGCGACTCTTGTCTTTCCGTCCCCAACTGTAAGACCTCTTGAATATTATAATTAAGACATTTCTTATACCATTTAATGCATTTAAAACTTTTTATGGCCTTAAGTTTGATACAACTCACTTTAGGAGTTTTTAAGGACCCGCGGGAGATCTGCATTTAAAGGGGTCATATGATGTTGCTAAAAAGCGACTCTTGTCTTTCCGTCCCCAACTGTAAGACCTCTTGAATATTATAATTAAGACATTTCTTATACCATTTAATGCATTTAAAACTTTTTATGGCCTTAAGTTTGATACAACTCACTTTAGGAGTTTTTAAGGACCCGCGGGAGATCTGCATTTAAAGGGGTCATATGATGTTGCTAAAAAGAACATTATTTGGTGTATTTGGTGTAATGAAATGTGTTTAAGGTTCAAAAATCACATTTTCCACATACTGTACATTATTGCTTCTCTATGCCCCGCCTTTCTGAAACACGTTGATTTTTACAAAGCTCATCGGTCTGAAAAGCAAGGTGTGCTCTGATTGGCCAGCTATCCAGTGTGTTGTGATTGGCCGAATACTTCAAGCGTGTGACGGAAATGTTACGCCCCTTACCATATTGTGACACCCTGTCCAGCCAGAGCGACGAGACAAAAACATTAAAACTCATTATAAACGAGGAATTTGTTGCATTCAGTGGGGACATAATTACGGATTATAATGACTTACTGTCTTTTTCGCGTTGCATCACGCCGCGTAAACCTAAAACCATGCCTGCATTTGTGATCGGAGAAATGACAAACAACAAGCGCTACTCTACACTGCTCAAAACTCACGTTTGAGTCGTCAGTTGCAAATTCTTTATATATAAAAAAGCGTACTTACAGTCTGTGAGTCAGAACACCTGGCATTGTAGTCTACTCTACCAGGATCAGGAAACTGTCCTCCATAAAATGTGCTGCACACGTCTGAATATTTGGGTTGAACTGTTCTGGAACAGTGTTGTAAATACAACTTAACCACTGATTTCTAGTCGTGTCCTCTTTTGGAAGGCCAAACAACGTAGTTTCGCTTTACAACGAAACACAGCATCACACACGGCGGCCTTGAGTGAGCGGAGGCCGGCGGATTCGACGAAGGAGCGGCCGGCGGGCTTGCGGCAACCACATGTGACGACCCCGGGCTGGACTCCTCTTCATCCACTGTGAAAGCCGATCCGGCAATCCACAGCGCAAAGTTGATGTATTTCCTCAGCGACCAGCACGGATCAGCTCCAGGCATGACGAAGCGGATATCATCCTCTTTTGGAAGGCCAAACAAAGTAGTTTCGCTTCCACAACGAAACACACAGCGTCTTCACGACATGGTGGCAGCAACAATACTACAGCGAGAATAAAAGTTACGCCTTCTTTCTTTGCGTGAACATTTGGGCGGCGTTATGCAAATCTTCCCACATCGTGACGTAGACATGTGGGGTGTGTTAGAACGAGCCGTTTTAGGTAGGCATGGTTGACTCTTAACTTTTATAAAGAATATCTCTTTGAATTTGAGACTTTAGTCTTTGCAACTTTACAGATCTTCTTTATGCACCAAGAGCTTGTAACACTTCAAAGAGAAAGGAAAAATTGAAAATCGCATCGTATGACCCCTTTAAGGTAGCCCGTCGGGCAGAGTGGTGATACATTTTGGTACCCCGACTGGAAAACACAATAGCCCCGGCACGTCTGGCTAGCGATTTTGCGAGCCCTGATTTGGATACATTATTATATGCCAGTTTGGAAGATGTGATCCATACAACATCCAGACATCAGGAAAGATGCCAGTGTTTATTGGCATTACTATTCTGACAAGTAGTGATGCTCAAAAATGATGACTGCACAAGTCAAAATCTAGTGACGAGTGGAATTTGTGGTGTACACTGAAAAAGAAGAGTCTCATTGACTTTCACTTGTGCTGTGATAATTGAAATTCCAAGATAAAACACAATGTTAAAGTTGTTTTAATGCTTTTGAAACACTTAGACATGGTTTCCAGGCTGTGAAATTGCATCTGAATGTGTCAGGTTTTAGACATTTTTACATGTGAGTTCCAAATCAAATATAGCAGCACACAAAGAAATTGAATGTTCATAAAGATTTTTAATGTTTAATGTAAGCAGTAAGACCTTTTCACTTTTCAGACAGAGAAAAAGCATTTCATTGTGTGTGAAGTTTCAGACAATGTCAAAAAATAATTTACCCTGATGAGACAAAGTCAGTTATAAATGACGGAACCCTAAATAAAGGTCAAAGGTCATATGTAGAAAACAAATGTACAACGTAACAGTGTTTAGTGGGGAAAAAATAAAGATGGTGGACAAGAAGTGTCAACTATAAATACATTTCAAATTGCAAAGTATTA
The DNA here is from genome assembly GCF_001515645.1 of Sinocyclocheilus grahami. Classification (NCBI taxonomy): domain Eukaryota; kingdom Metazoa; phylum Chordata; class Actinopteri; order Cypriniformes; family Cyprinidae; genus Sinocyclocheilus; species Sinocyclocheilus grahami. Next base: position 604,474 of record NW_015505296.1, on the reverse strand, counting down.
ATTAAAAAAACAGTTGTATCCAATTAAAATGGACTTTTACCCAATATTCACTTTCACTTGTGCTGTGATAATTGAAATTCCAAGATAAAACACAATGTTAAAGTTGTTTTAATGCTTTTGAAACACTTAGACATGGTTTCCAGGCTGTGAAATTGCATCTGAATGTGTCAGGTTTTAGACATTTTTACATGTGAGTTCCAAATCAAATATAGCAGCACACAAAGAAATTGAATGTTCATAAAGATTTTTAATGTTTAATGTAAGCAGTAAGACCTTTTCACTTTTCAGACAGAGAAAAAGCATTTCATTGTGTGTGAAGTTTCAGACAATGTCAAAAAATAATTTACCCTGATGAGACAAAGTCAGTTATAAATGACGGAACCCTAAATAAAGGTCAAAGGTCATATGTAGAAAACAAATGTACAACGTAACAGTGTTTAGTGGGGAAAAAATAAAGATGGTGGACAAGAAGTGTCAACTATAAATACATTTCAAATTGCAAAGTATTAATTAAAAAAACACTTGTATCCAATTAAAATGGACTTTTACCCAATATTCGTGTGTGTGTGTATTTATGCATAGAGTGCTCTTTATTGTGCATTTAGCTTATCAATACACCCACATCTAACTCTTTCGTTTGCGATTCAAGACTCCTGTGCAGAACACCAAAAATATGCAAAAATACAAAATGGTCACTCGTGAGGTTACATGATTATTCGGATGCTGCCTTAGAAGACATCTGACTATGTAGGGTAGTAGGCAGAATTTAATATGCAATTCTCTCTAAACCAAGCGCTAACAGAAACCGATGGCCCACTTCAAAGATATATGAAATCCCTTCCTTTCCTTCAGTGCCAGCGAGAGCTCTTGCAGAAGGTCCAGTAAAGGGATTTCACCTGAACCCCTTCATCTTATTGACGCAAACTCTCCTCTGATCAGACGCATACTGCCGGTGTAGGGGCAGTCTAGGCTGTCTGTCTGAGAAAGTAGGCTCATGAGGATATCCCACCTCCTCCCTCTCTTCCAGTGTTGGGCATTTTGATGCCTCATGCTTTCAGTTCTGAAACTCTGAAGACTCTGAAGACCAACAGACCCAGACACAAAAAGACAACTCTTTCCTCAAGACCAAAGTAGTCTCAGAGCCGAGGGGGAAAACGCCTTAAACATCACCAGTTATCCAGATAATAGCAGACTCCTGCCTGAGATGTAAACAATGCCGGTTTATTTCATTGATGTGACTTTTTTCTTTCGTTTTTTTTACATGACCAGTATGTGGTATAAAAGGCAGTAAACTAAGGGGGGGGGGTATATATATTCAGTAAAGTTTATGTATTAAAGTTAAATCATTCTAATTCAGCATTTTGAGCTGAACATGGCACAGTTCTAAATTCATGTTCATGATCAATACTATTCAGTGCCATATGTTTATATTTGTTGGACATTGAAAACTGTAAAATTATTGCTGTTATGTTGCAGTGGGTGTGCTACAAAGACTATGACTGATTTCAATTATGCCATAGATTTATCAAACTGCCAAAGACATAATATAGTGACAATACATCTTATCTTATAATACAGCATTTTGCATGTCACAATGTATGATACTCAAAAGCCTAATTTCCACAGTGCGGTACAGTTCAATACAGCACAGTACAGTATGGTACGCAATTATTTCCGTTTCCATTGTCAGAAGTTGTGCATGGTACCAAAATAGCGAACCGTACTGTACCATTTTTTTGGGACCCTTTACATAGCACTGTAGTCCGGTACCTAAAGGGTGGAGCTAAACTCACTGCAGAACTATGACTGGTTGACAGAATCGTCACTTGTACGTGCTACAAGGGGAATGACAACAAAAGGGGAATAAAGCATCACCTTCACTCTCTCCTACATGCTGCTCATGTGTGTTGAGATTGTTTACATCAGAGTGCGCAAACACAAAAAATGTAACTATTTTAGAATTGTATATTTTTTCTTCTTTCTTCTTCGCGCTATAGAATGACGTCTATCGCTACTTTCCAGCATAAACCACACCTATCAAGTAAGGGTACTGTTGGCGGTGGAAACGCAAGCCAGATCAGGGTGTACCGTCCTGAATAGTACTGTACACCATAAATTTTAGATAACCACATAGTAAAATAAAATTAATTTAATTATAATTTGTCAATTTAAATATGAAAGAATTTTATTATAAGAATTAAAATAAATACATATAGAAAAATAAAAATAGCTCACTAATTATTTTCAGGGTTAAGAAAAATTTGTATGTGCAATAAAACTTAATTTCAAATTCATTCAACATCCAGGTCTGATTAATTGCCGAGATTTAAGGTGTTAAGAATACGACAATGTGAGCTGCTAACCGATTACAAGATCACAAAACGGTAAAAAAAAAAAAACGGCCCCCTATGATACACCCATTATTAAAAATATAAATAATTATAAAAAATACTATTTTCCATACAATGTTTTGTGCAGCATAAAGCTGCCATTTTTTAAGGAGGCACCTAGTTGTTACGTGCTTTAGCTGTGAAAAAGCTCTAAGCGACTCTGAAATGTGCGAGGGAAATGTGTTGCAGCTGTGTTCAAAATTTGCAGCAGCTGTTTAAACCCCTGTATGGTTTTGGTATGCTGGCCAAGAGAAAAAAAAAAACTGGGATGGTACACGTTTGCAAAGCAAGCGATTTGGATTGTACCCTCTAGTTCATCACTCTCCATGTGGCACACCACTGTTTAACAGAAATCATAACACTGAGGCCGACTTATTATTCTGGGCAGCATCTATCCGCAAACTGTTACGGCAAATATTTTCTAATAACGACGAGTGCTTGGAAGAGTAAATTCCTAATGACAGAGTTCATAGTGTGTTTTATGGTGGCTGGACAAATTCACACAGCGTTAACATTTATCACAGCACCCAGTTGAGGAACTGCCCCTAAACTTCAAAACATAAGAAAGCACTACAATCTACTTTTCAAATCTTGGCAAGATAAAGCCAGCGTATCTGTCTTCGCTTTTCAGAACCAACTCACTAGGAGACACTGTGGGAGACAAAGTGTCATGGAGCAAGCACATTGAGAGGATAGTACTGAGGGGGAACCCTTTGTTCGGTTTCCAAACTGCTAACCTCTTTTTTTTCCCTTTGGGAAACATCCAGGGGGAAGTTGAAGTATGGCAGGCTCTTTTTTGCTTCAAAGCACTAATAAGTTCCATGCCTGAGAGTTGCTTGCATCATTAATCAGCGAGATGGCTTTGCGTGATAAAGGACGTAAACTGGCAGCAAACCATGGACCAACACAGATTTAACATCATACCAGCAGCCCAGATGCCAGCCGTTGCTCGTATTCCAGCGCTCCAGTCACAGGTCAGCCATGCATCAACAGCGAAAATACCATTTTACTAAACATGTCAGCGATGAATTAAACATCCTTCTTCATTAGCATGACGTTAAAGCCGTTTGTGGATTAAGCTTTACAATAATCAATCAACATGAATGAAAGCCTAAATGTGATGCGATATTGACGGACCACTTTCTAAAGCGAAGAGAGAATGATGTCTAACTCGTTTGTTTCTAAACATGTCAAAACGGAGGAAAGGAGTCAAGCATGTCTGCCATGCGGGGCCCCATCAGGTCAGGCTATAAAAATCCATCACTGGGTTTGTGCTCTGCTAAAGCGCTAAGGAAACATATTGTAGATTTTAAGAGCCTTTTTATTCAGCCAGACTGTGTACTAAAACTAATTGGATTTCTGTCAATGGAAAAATATATCCCTGGGAAGACTTTGAACTACATAACTCTGACGGTACAACGGCCCATGAGGGACCGACCCTTCCTCAATGCCAAACGTGAGGGAGGAAAATTAAACCAATGGTCAACATAAAATATTAAAATAGCATGGTATCGAGCTTTTGAAAAATGATGTCAGGCTCACTCATTAGGTTCACCAACACAGTGAATTAAGCTACATTTAGTGGGTGATAATTGAAATCATAGCTGTAGTCATTACCGCTGACATGTCTCTAAATAATACCCTATAAATTTCCCCTCAGTTTTTTGGGGGGCTCTGTGACAGCTGGCAGGGCCTGAGAAAAATAAAGTACAGAAACTATTATTCTCCCCTGTGTGACCGGCCTTCCTATTCTCTCTTCGTTAAAGCCAATAAAACGTCAGCTTTTATTCTAACCCTCCAAAGTGCTGGCTGGATGTCAGCTATCCTCTCTAAAGCCCTGCCACAGAAAACTGAGGGCCTGTAAATCACTATGTCACAGACACACCATCCGTCTTCGGGTATACAATAAAACAGGGATGCAGTTATAGAGAGAATGACGCCCGTGCCCAATATATATTTAATTTGAACAAAAAGAGAACATAAAGACATTCCCTTCAATTCAAGACCAACAGTTTGAGATGTGCCTGGATGGGCTGTACAGCGCGTTCAAACTGATATTTGGCTGATGGAAATGCTGATAATGATTTGAAGATAATTCTTTTGCCATCAGGGCTCTTTTGTTGCACTGTAACAGCGGAACTGTGATTTATGCTGCAGACTGCAGAACATTTATTGCATTTCCGATAGGTGAAGATGATATTGGACAAACACGTAAAATCATTTTGCACTCAACTTTTTTTTTCTTTTGGAATAAACATCTACCTCAATGAAGCCATTCTTTTATTTAAGATGTCAGAGCAGCAGTCTTTAGAGCATTATTTCAAAAACAAAGTACACAAGTCAGCAGTCAGAACTGACATTTACAATCTAGGTGGTTTGTGAGAAACACAGGGTGATGATTAGTGATCATTTGACAAAGTGGAGACCTTTCCACCACTCAACACGGAATGTTCCTGTAAAGTTGAATTGGAAATTAGATTTAGAGACATTTCGTTATAACAACATGTAACAGAAAGCATCTTGAAAGCGTTTCTTATTTAGTGGGTCCTTTAGTTTACGGTTCAAGTCCAAACACTAGAGTCATTCTGTGCGTTCATACCTGTGCTTTAACTTTTGCCATCCAGTCGGGACAGAAGGACAGACCTCTAAATGAACACCATATTGCTGCGGTTTGGCAGTAACATGTGGAAGAAAAATGTTTTTTTTTTATTATCAGATACAAGATTGTCATCTTACCAAAATACAGACAGCATGATTTGCCGGCAAGAACATTTCAAAACTAATTTGTTAGGACTTAATGAAGTTCCTCTCTCATTGGCTGGACAGAAGACAGTGCCCGTTTTGGCAGCCGCAGAGAGACTGCACATCAACTGGATTTTATTCTTCCCGGGGCAATCAAGTACAGCTCTGTTTATGCAATGAGCAGGACTGTGGTGCAAAAGAGAAAAGGACGTGTGGCTCCTCAAGTTAAGGCCACCTACATAAGAAACGGCTGGAAATATCGAGACAAGATGAAGGCATCCCTTCCTGTTGCTGTTAAAACAGAAAAACAGCTAAGATAAATGATAACTAGAACTAAATATCACAATGAGAATGGAGGTATGGCAGTGAGTAAATTACAATCAAGTTACAGTGGGTTTTGTGTGTAGTCGAGCTATCCAAGCCTATCTGTCCTAGTACACATCACATAGGCAACAAATAATAGATGCACTTTTTCTTTCAGAACATGTGTAAATGTTTGAATATATGACGGCTGAAGCCAACCCACAATCATCTAAATCCACAATTATCTAGGTCTGTTATCTTATCTCACCAAAAAAAGGGTCTAATGTGATTTCAGTTAGACTAAAACATTTATATTACATATTAAAAACACAAATTACTGCTTTAGTCTGACTAAACTTAAAGTCTGTGTAAAGCCATTTTAAATATGCTTTCATATATAAATATGTGGAGACCAAGCGGTTTTGTAAATTATCACAACCAGGTAATATGCATTTACGTGATGAAGGCATAGCTAGCTATCAAACTGAAGGCTGTAGTAACTAACGGTAGTAACTCGCGATTGAGCGGGCGAACCACTGACGCTAATGTGCTCTAGTTATTTAGTGTGTTCGACTTGAAGCAGCGCTTCGCAGACTTATCGGTGTATTACATTAAAGTACCGCGAGAGCGAAAGCAGATTTGAAAGCATAAGGAGTGTCTGCTCTCATAGCCCTCACGGTACTTTGATGTCATTCAATGATCGACCTGTGCAGAGCTGCTTCAAGTCAACACACCTCTTATTATAGTGTTAGGGGAGGGGCTGTTCTCAGTGGCTCCAGTGTGTCATCAAGACATGATTTCAGACCAGTCCAAAAAATCCTGAACACAAAAAATGTGAAAAACTATTTAATGGTCTAACGCCACAATTCAGTACTACATCGCTCACAGTCTTTGTAACGTGTTTTCAAGCAATACATTTCTAACATTTATAATGAGTTTAGAAATAATTCTCTGAATTGCCTTTTCACAGACTTTAGACTTTTAAAGTGCATGTAAACATACTTGATGACTAACAGACAGCAATGCATAAATTATAATGATGTGGATTACAGATCAGGCCCAAAAAACAAATATAGTGATTTAGGTCAAGATTTCACTCACAAGAAATTCTCTCTTTTGTTTAGTTTAAAGTCATGTTTGCTTTGACCTTAAAATAATTTCCTTTAGCATAGCTGGGTCATATCTTCACTGTGGAACAAGGACACACAACCACCACACACTAAACTTATTTAAATTATCCATTAGCAAAGCAGCAAGTAACAAACATGTCAACTATAATGCATCCAAAATGGTTTCTCTGTACTCTCACAATTTTGCCTGTCAGCTCATCCTCTCTTGAAACAATCACAGGTACAAATTTGCTCAGAGAAATTAAATGAGATTTTATTGCTTCATAGTTGATTTATAAGAGCGGCACCCTGAATGAAAATGCATAAATTCCATTTCTGCCACTTGCGCTCGTCTAACAAACTAATGCAAGCCAAACAGTCCGGGCTGTTCCCAAATATTAGCGCTAAATAAGCCTGATAGATCAGATATGGAAAATTCTCATTTCCACAAAAGCATCAATTTCCATACCCTCTGCGGGCTAAGTGATTTGACGACTTCATTTCGACAGTTTCTCCCTCGTATTCTTAACTGACATTTTATCTACATACTGGCACAGTCGCAGATTGAACACACCCGGAAGACAATGACAGGCCCTTCTACCATTGTCACTTCTCATTTCGGCGAAGAGCGATGCGTTTTACTGGCTTATGCCAATAATAGCCCCATCAAAAAGGAGACTCCACCATGCTCTGATGTTGAGGGAGCACTTCATGTCGCAGGCTCTCATTTGTCAATTAACAGGAGCCTTCTGGTGTTGGCGCGCGGGGGCTTAAAAGACAAAGTCTCGCCCGTGACGAATGAAGAGAGACAGATGAGTGAAGCATGAGCTGGAGTGTAATACTATAATGTGCTTTAGATATGAATATAAAACGACATTACTGACAGTCCATACAAGGTTATATTTCATTTCTCGGTGTACCCAGCCAACGTACTTTGTCTTCTTTGTTCTGTTTTCATCAGACTACTTGCGTCTCATTGTGACAAGCCGTCTACATTTAAAGCAGCTCCATTTGAAAATGCAAGTTAGCATATTTGATTTGCCATCAAGACATATATGCATGTGAGCACGGGTATCTCAAATTTCAAGAGAGCTTCAGTCCAACTGTGTAGTTACAGACCGCGATTGTGCCCTCATCATGCCACTTCGGAGGTCTGTGCACACCACTGATTTTACATTATGTTGGATGTTTGGCTGTTACGTTCAAGCTTTATACAACTTGTAACAGTTTCCCTTTGAAATATATTCTCCTTGATTTGGCTGTTGGCTCATATGTAAGGTGGCCTATTAAACTGAATCTGATAGCAGACAGACTGTCGGACCTCCTAGACAGAATGTGACACCGGAGGGAGGAATTCACAGCCGCTTCGTTCCTCTGCATGACTGAGGGCCATCATGTTTACCCCTCATCTGGACAGGACCAGACAAGACAACAACATTCCCTTTGCTTTCACCATCCACTCCCCACAAAGCCAGGCATGTCTAGGACACTGGTGGGGACACTTTGACAGCAATCCCAGACCTGGGATTACTCCTCCTGTCTTATGATCTAATACCTTTTCATGGCTAGTCTTGAGAAAGGTACCGTTTCACCTTCATACCAATTCAATGTTAAAACCACACAAAAGCCACCTTGTGAAAGGTCTGATAAACTGAATGTGATTTCACATGCGTGTTCACAGAGATTCTCATGGACACCTCTCACATCAGGTAACATAGCCTGCGAGTGCACACAGTGGTTTTGGGCTGTGGTACATCACTATGTCTGATAACTGAACATCTAACTTCCATTTTGAGAATTTTTAAGAAATAATAGCTCAAAACCATCATGACTGAACTTTTGACTTTATTAATTGATCTTCACAGGCAGCACATAAGATATCATGATGTAATCCATAAACAACAACATTTTTATTTCATACATTTTCATTAAATTAGGCAGTCTAAGATTTGGTAATTGCATCTTTATTTATGAATTACAATATTTTTTAACTAGTGGATTAGTTCACACAAACGTAAATTGTCATTATTTACTCATTCTCCGGTCAATACAAAACGATACACATTTCTTTCTCTAGGGAAAACAATAGAATTGTATTTTCCTTACGGTGTTGTTTGAACCCCATTTCATTATTGACTTTCATTATATGGCCAAAATCAGTATATATATATTCATTCAGAAAATATATTCCAAAATATTATTTTACAATACATTAATATTAACATTCTAAAATATATTATTTTGTGTTCCACAGAATAAAGGAAGTCATAAACGTTTGGAACATCAATTATGTAAATTATGAACATTATGACAATTTTCATTTTTGTGTGAACTATCCCTTTAAATAGGTAGTAGTATATAAGGCTTGTTTCGGGTTCACCTCACCCAGTCATACACATTTTTAA